>NC_077233.1:247574565-247874565 GCF_027887165.1 Monodelphis domestica
TAGAGAGTGCAACTAAATCAGAAAATCCAACTAAATTAGAAATGGAAACTGAAGCAATAGAAAGCAAAACAGCTCATATGTTTCCTTTAAGGGAGGTACCTATAGTGTCCCCAGAGCGTGGTGTAGTGAATCTCATGTGCCATAAAAAGTTTACACAGGCTGATATAGCCAGTTTTAAGAAAAATACTCCATCACATGAAGAAGAACCCATGGGTGTTGTAAAGCTGTGCAAGCATTTAATTAAGCTTTGTAATCCTTCTTATGTAGACTTTGACATCCTTATGGATGAATTATTAATGAAAAGGGAGAAACAGCAAATTATACAGGACACTAATAATAACCCCTGAATGCCGAAAGGCCAACTTGGGATCCTGGTTGAGAACATAACTCTTTTTAGAGGTACAGAGACTTAACTACAGCCAGGGAGGCAATAACTGAAACTATGAGGCAAAATTCCAGATGCCCAGGAACCTGATCTAAATCTGAGTACCTAAAGAAGGAAGTGGGAGAGACTCCCTCCACTTTCCTGGATAGAATTATTGACTGTGCATCAAAATGGGATTGGGTTGGATACATTAACAGATGAAATAAAAATTTAAATCACATTCACAGGCAGTTTGTAAAAAATGCATGCCCTGTGGTCCAAAATTATTTTTGGAGTAACTGTCCAAATTGATTTGACATGGGTCTTGATGAAATTAGGGGAACTGCAAACTGTTTTCCAAGATGAGAAAGATAGGCAATCAGAAGAGAAAAATGATATAATTAATATCTTAGCCAAAGAAGTTTAGAGAGCTTAAACAAAAACTGAAATCCAGTCAAGTGCAGGAAAAAACAGTAGCTGTACTAAGAACTTATAGACAACCCAGAAATCATTACAACCCCAGACAATGCAGACGAACCCCAAGATGTTTTCTTTGTAACAGACCTAGTCATCTCATGAGAATGCAGATTTAGGGGACAATTCTTTGGACAAAGCTTCAGGGGAAATCACGGCAATAGATTTAATTGCTTTAATGGATTTATGCAAAATGGAAATAGAAATTATGGGTTTAATAATGAATTTAATAATGCATTTCAGTATGGGAGACCAAACTACCCAAATTCTTTTGATACTGGATGCCACCATAATTCACAACAAGCACCATACCTTAATACCATGCAAGAATATATCAAAGCAGGAGCTCATCCAAAATATTCCCAAGTAGCTGGTGGGAATCTCCAAAAACTTGATATGCAAAAAGGTGCAACTTCATTATGAAGGTGTGCCAAGGCCTGTGCAGTTAAAAATATAGTATATGCAGAAAATGGACTAGGAAGTATGGGCAATGGAATTAAAAACTAATGAAAATTACAAAGAGATTTTAAAAACATGGGAAATTAGTGCAGGGGGAAATAAATGAATAATTAAAGAATGAGGAACAGGAACAAGTGTTGAGTTTTCCTGATCCTAGTGTGTTAGCTCCTGTGATACCTGTCCATTCTCCAGAAAATAGCACAGAACTCCATGTAACCCTAAAAATAGGAACACAAGTGTATGATTGTCTCTTGGACACAGGTGCTGCCAAATCTGTGTTGCAGAAATTCCCTGAAGATTGCAAAGCAGTAGGTTAAATGGAAGTTGTGGGAATGATGGGTGTCTATCATCATTGCAGGCAAAAAGTTTTAAAACAGCATATGTATCTATGCTTGGAGGGGATCTTGCGCTTGCTGAATACTTCACAGAGTTACAAAACAGGGTTAGAGAATTACAAGAAATGGGAATTTTACTCAAGGGGGTCCATTAGATTATACATTACATTCAATAAAACCTGGAGATTCAGTTTACATTAAAAAAAAAAAACCTTTAAGTATTAAGTGTACTAGAGTAAGAAACATGGCTGCGTTGCTCTGATGTGAAAAAAGCAGCAGAAGAACAGATTACTTCAGACAACACAACTGCAGTTAAAAAGATATCAAAAGAAGAATGAAATGAAGACAGAGATCAAGATCAAGACAAAGGAGAAGACAACATAGAAGAAACATAGATGACAGCAAAAAGGATAATTGAATTGTAACAAAGACATTGAAAAACAAATCAATGCAGAGAAGAGGAACACAGACTGATTATGGACATGAACTGTAAGATTTTTGCACCATTCTAACACTACACACTCACTATAGTTGCAAACAAACACTGTGTAATAACACAAAGACAAAAGACAGTAGCAAAGTAGATGACTTTAAAAATGTAGGAAGTATTCACTACAAAATAACATACACATATAGGACACATTTCTCATAAACTCTGCAACATTATAACCAGGTGATGAGTATCCATAGAAATAAATGAATCACCTTGGGAAAATAGTAATTCTACACATTAAAATAATAAGATCTTATCTCACAGGAAGACTTTAAGTGTTCCTAGGAAATAAAATCAAGAAAACATACATAACTTTCTAAAGAAAATCTTTAAGTTTTTCTTAGACCATCTTAAGGAGGGAAGTGTATTTTCCTCCTGCAACATGTAAATAGTTTGTACATAACATGTTCATAGGTGTAGAAATTGTACAGATCTGTATATTTATATAGATGTATATATAAATTATTTAAAAGTTTTGATTTTATTAGTATAGTAAGTTGATTTTGAGTTTTAATATTTTGGTTTTCTGTATTAATGATAGGATAAGGTCTTAGCATAGTAAAAAGTTTCATTTGAATTGTTCAAATAGAATTTGTAAAATGAAGCTTGCTTGAGTTTTGCAGTTATTATTTTAGATAGACTAGTTTTTTGTAAAACAAATTAGTTTGAAACTGTATTTTATTGTTTCAAAAGTTTTTCAAAAGTTTGAATTTTGTATTTCCCATTTTGAATTTCTGTAATTGTATGTTTTGCACTTGCATTTGTACAAATATGTTTTCATTGATTAATTTTTTATTGAAATTTTTTTCTTTTATTTATATCCCTAGTACAGATTAGCATAGATAAAGTGTAGCAATAAGAATAGGATAAAATAAGCATAAGATTAAGATTATTTTTAGGAAATATAATAATAATAGGGTTAGCCATAGCTTTAGAATTACATAGAATAGCAAGCATATGGAGAGATTTTTTATCTCTCCATATGCTCGAAGGGGGGAAATTGTAAGGATATTAGAAAATAAGTATTATTTTATTAGTTTAGGGATAAGAAGTAAAGTGGCTGGCTTGAAAAGAACTGCAGTTTGAAGAAGAGCTGAGAGAGTGTGTTAATTTCAGATGTGACAGTTATAACCATTTTTTCTATGTCAATTACTCTCTCCGGCAGTTGGGAGTTGGTCTCTGGCAGTTGGCAGAGACACAGACTCTTGGAGACTCTCTCTCAGGCCTGCAGGAGGTAACATCTTTGTCTTTCTGTCTGAGGGAAAGACCTCAATGAGCTTAGCATTTTCCTTTCCCAACTCGAGAAACACTATTGAATATTGATTGTGGTTTTTATAAATTGTTTAACTCTTAGAAGACCTCTATTGAAAGTATCCAAACAGTTTGAACCTGATTGGTGAGTTAAACAGTTCTGAAAAGTTTTGAACCTATTTTGGAAGTTTTTCCATCTAAATATTTTGTTTTTACAACTTGCCATTTTATTTTTACAGTAGAGAATAGGAAGAAATTATTAAGGATCTGAAGGAATAGGAGGCAGCTGGATAGCTCAGTGGATTGAAAGCCAGGCCTAGAGATGAGAGGTCCTGGGTTCAAATCTGGCCTCAGGCACTTCCTAGCTGTGTGACCCTGGGCAAGTCACTTAACCCCCATTGCCTAGCCCTTATGGCTCTTCTGTCTTAGAACCAATACACAGTACTGATTCCAACACTGAAGGTAAGTGTTAAAAATTTTTTTAAATAAAAAAATAATCTGAAAGGATGGATTTAAATAATAGTCCCTCAAATCTGTTGAACACTTACCCCCATTATACCACATGTTGCATTAATTAAATAATGAGATTTTTCCCCCCAAGGAGAAACAGTATGTTTTCCCCATAAACAAAGTACATTTCCTAAAGAAATAAAAATATATACAACCACCTATATAAATGTGTCAACTATTTAAAAGCCCCTGTCATTACATTACTCCAACTAAACATATTTCACAAGAACTATAGTAACAAGAAGCTTATCATCAAAATGATTTGCTATAATGGTGGTATTATTGTTAGGATTAGATTGGTGAATAATTGAGTCAGTTTCCTTTATCAATGCTAAATGCCTTTTAAGAAAAAAATTAAAATATAATCTAAGAAAACAAAACTAAATAAAATACTATAATATTAAATCTTAGCTTTATGTGAAAAACAATCTATTTTCTTTTAGGCCCTAAAGATGAAAATCACAACCATCTTAATCGTGCTTTGGGAACTCACACTATTAGCAACAGGCCTAAGCTGTACTTTTAAAATGGTAAGTTTTGAAATGAGATATTAATTTTTTCATGGAATTTTTATTTGAATTAATTCACAAGAACTGATTAATGTGTAACCAATCTTAACTCCCGAGGACTGGTGAGGTCTACCTCCCACCTCTTGGTATAAATATGGTGAGTTATGGGTATATATGCTATCAGATATGATCAGACTTTTAGTCTGTATGGCTTAACTATAATTCTGTCATAATACAGGG
Organism: Monodelphis domestica; assembly: GCF_027887165.1. Taxonomy (NCBI): domain Eukaryota; kingdom Metazoa; phylum Chordata; class Mammalia; order Didelphimorphia; family Didelphidae; genus Monodelphis; species Monodelphis domestica. The sequence goes on from NC_077233.1 coordinate 247,579,201, forward strand.
ATCTTCTGGGGAGGTAGCTGCTGTGAAATGACAGTCATATAGTTTTGAAAACATCAATAAACCATTGAAAAAGGAGTCAAACTGGCTGAATATTCTGTAGGAATATAAATAGTAAAAGCTTGACCAAGCAAAACAATGGTTTTAAAAGTTATCATTGACCTATCTAATCAATATATTAGTCTTTTAAAAAAGTAAAATATTCAAAATCAAATCTATGAACTAGGAATTGATTTTCTTTATAGCAGATATGGTTCCTAAAAACATACATTTAAAAACAGTTCAACAAATATTATATTTCTCCACCATCATAAAACTAGAAATGAGGTTCTTAGGAGAGGGGGAAATAGAAATGGATGGAATGAATTCCAATATACAAATATACATCATTTAACTCATGAATGAGGAAGCCTTTTAAAATTCCTTATTTATGAAAAAAATTATGCTTTAGAAAAAAACTAACATTTATGTTTTATTAGAATTTTATTCTAATAGAGGGCCTTTTAAAATACATTTTCCTACTGGGAATATTAAAAAGGCTAGTTTTCATTATGTATTGAGTGGGATTTCCATACACAGGATTTCCTTTAAATGGGACATATCCACATATTATGAAGCTTTTCTCATGGTGAATCATTAGGTAATAATAGTACTATTATAATATATAATTGTAGTGAAGGTGATAGGAGGAATCCTCTCTGGCCTGTTTCTCAATTAGGTGAGCTCTTTTGGGGCTGGACATGAATTCTAGCCTTTTGCTAAGATGACACAGAAACTCCTGATTGGTGCTCCCAATGATTTGGTAATCCTTAATACATACAACTCATAAAAAGCTGTTTCTGATTTTTTATACCAATATAGAAGAGATGATAAAGTATGTGTTAAGGGTGGTGTCAAAAACCACTCATTCAAAAAGTGTCACCTTCCCTATGGGATAAAGGATCCATAATGGATCCATTTCTTTTGAGCTATGTTCAGGCTTTTCTCTCCCTTGGACTTCTAGCAATTTCAGGAGGTGTAGGTTATTGTGCTCTGCTTTCTTGGAATTATCATTTCAGCAAGAATCTTGGCACATGGCCAGGAAAGGGAAGAAGGCGTACATATAGCTACATGAAGGGCAAGTTAATCCAGCAAATCACAGGATTCACCTTACTGCCTGTTATATCAGTATAACAAATACAAAGCTGTCTTTTGTGGTTTGCAAGTAATGCAAGATGTCCAGATCTTATGGGAGGTTAGTTTAGAACAGGGTTTGTCATGTTTAAGTCCATAATACCAAAAGATCAATTATTGAAGTCCCCTTCTTCAAAACCAATTTCTTCTCCTCCCTGCTTTTCAAAGCAATTGTATCAGAGTATTATCTTCTGATAATCGGATAATCCTTTTCTGGTTAATGCTTTTGTTCTTTTTTAGGATGGCAGTCAAAACTTCACTGCAAAGAACTATACTTCAGTTCCACAAAATATAAATAAAAATGTTACTCTACTTGATCTCAGTTATAACCAGATCACTCTGAATAATACAGACATAAGTATTCTTCAAGCATATGTTTTACTAACTGAACTTAATCTGAACAACAACAAAATTGTCTTCCTACGTAATAAAAGTTTTGGTAGTCTTTCCAATCTGGAAATTTTAAGTATTAGCAGCAACTCCATCAATACAATTGAACAGAATGCTTTTGTAGGATTAGGTAAACTAAAACAATTGTGTCTTCGTCAAAACAAAATCTCTCAAATCAATCCTTATACCTTTATGCCCCTAAAAAGTCTTATGGCTTTGAATTTGCAAGATAACATGATAAATTACTTTGATGTTCCAAGACAATTTCAACTGGAAAAAATAAATCTACATGGAAATCCATGGAACTGCTCTTGTGGTCTACATAATTTACAGAACTGGCTGAATACCTCAAAAGTAATGCTAGGTAAGTTATAAAAATTAAGATATTTTAAAAAAACCAAAAACTTCACTTCAAGTTGTCCTTCCTGTAAAGACTTATACATAAAATGAAACCATGTAGAAACAACGAATTTGTTCATATTTTGAATAGAAAATAAGTATTCTGAAAAGCAACAACCAAAAACATCTATATATACATATATGTGTAATACACACACACATTTTGTGTGCTGCTACTTGCACTGAAATTTATATCATTATATTTTTGATGGCACTTGAGATGGTTGTTTTACTAAAATACTTTTCCTATGTGGGATATGCTAGTGACAACAGATACCTTATAGACTGAACTATATGTGTAGACTAAGCAATTTACATGAGAGCCTAATGATAAAGTATTTAAAATATAACTATTTTAAAAGAGGCATACTCAGAATTAGATTTTATGTTTAAAGATATGTGAATGTCATTTTAAATGAAATATATGCTTAATGGGTAATTTAGTATCTTCTCACAAATCTTTATTTGTTCCTTTATATATCTCCTCCAGATACAACTAAAGACCTTTGAGTTTCTTGGTGTCAGAAACTCTGTCAGTTTTTCTTAATTACCATCTACTGGTACTTTAGCTTACAGTATTCCTGGGACCAGCCTCTTCTAGAGATTCCTACTTAAATAAACAACAGCCTTCTCTCTGGCTCTCTTATCTCCCCTTCCACCTCTCAAGCTGAGAGAGAACAATTTCAGGTATTTTTATATGCAAAAGGTAACAAGCCTTCAGGACTCCTCCCACCCACCCCAATCCCCTTGGATGAGGCAACTTTCTACCATATTCCTTTTTTTTTTCCTTTTTATAATTATAGGGATATTACCATCTCCTAGTTATTACTGGTGTAACTTTCTACTCCATACAACCCAAAATGTATATAAAATTAAATTCCTTTTCTTAGCAATGTGTAACTTTTACAATTGACTTAGTGAGACTTTTTAAGGAAAATATTTTTGAAAGTGCATGTGTATTTCAGAGTGAACAAAAATGAAAAAAATTTTCTTTACAGTATGATCAAATAGTTTATAAATGCAAAAACTATTAAGGGTACTACCCACATAGGGAAAATTTCAAAATCTGCAAAATAAAATGTTCCTGAGATCTTCTATATATGAATATATTCTCTGGTGATAAATTTAGTTGATATGACACTATCACTAGTCTGAATGAACCTTAACTGGCACAAACTATAAAGAAGACAGGTATTTATTATTATTTTATTAATATAATATTTTATTAATAATTAATGTTTTATTAATAAAACATTCTATTTATTCATGTGACTAAAAATTACTCAAGTACCCAGTCTATAGAGAAATGTTATGGCTATCCTTACATTTGCAAAGTAATGCATATTATTATCAATTTATGCTAATTTAAATATCTGTGGCAATTCTATCAGTACAATTAAACAAACTATGTAGGCTTAAAAAAATTCTTTATTTCAATGAAAATTATAATAAAAGTAATAAAAATAAATAAAAGCAAGAAGCCTGGATAGAGGGCTGATTTAGAGTAAGAAAATCCTAAGTTCAAGAGCTTTTGCTGACATACAATAGCCATGTGACCCTGGGGAAGTCAATTTCACTTCTCAGTGCCCCAGTTACACTCTCCAAGACTTTTAAGTTACAGAGAAAGCACTGAACTACAATATTAAAGGGAAATTTTTTCAAAGCTCTCATCCCTACTCCCCCTACCCAAAAGACAATATAGTATGGAAGAAGGAATACTATAGTAGAAGTCAGAGACTTAGGCTCTGGTCTCAAGTCTGTCTCCAAACAGCTTTGTGAATTTAGACAAAAATTTAACTAACATGAGATTTATTTTCATGAATAACATGAAGAGGTAGAAAAGATAAGCCAGGTTCCTTCTAGTTCTAACCTTCTATCACTGTATGACTTCAACATAAACTAAAATCAATTAATTACTTCCCCTTTAATTAAAGCAAATTTAAGTGAATATCAAAATCCCTTTTAAAAAGTAATATTTTTATATTTATTATCTCTAGATAAAGAACATTAAAAATAAGAAAAATGAGTTGAAATAATAAGATGAAAGGAACTACATGTTGATATAAATTGCTATTAATAAATCTTATCAATATTATCTTATAACGTATTTTCTCTCCTCAACAGAAAATGAGAATATCACAATGTGTAGCTCTCCAGATGCCCTAAAGAACTACAGCATCAAAGTAGCATCTTACAAGAATGGATGCCATTCAAAATCACTCTTAACTCAATTTTCTAATATTAACTTCAAGTCTTCTGCTAATCCAACATTTTTTCTTTATTTTAATGATACTTCAGACAATAAAACAAAAAATGCAGGTAATGTACTAGATTTTTTAATTTAAATTTTTATACAGAAATTTAAATTTTCACTTTTCTTACTATATCCAATTATACCACATAAGAAAAATTTCATCATTATTTTTCAAATATTTTTATATGAAGAAAAAATTTCTAAGTCTACATACATTTTATACATGTTGCAAAACCTAAGTAGACTGCAAACTCCTTGAGAATATGGATCTTTTTTGTTTCCTAAATATCATATTTATATGGTGTTGCCATTTGCTTTCAAATGCTTACTGATTGAATTGGATTATAAACAATGTATTTAAGTTTTAAGAAAAAAGCAATTTGACAAAGAGTCTTCTCAGGTAAGAAGGTTAAATTTTTTTTAAACAAATATTCAAAATCTGTGGATTAATAAACATTAATTAGGCAGATACTCTGATGCAACCCTTGTGTTCAACCCACAACTTTCCATGCTGGTATCCCTGGCTCTTCTGTTCTCTAGCTACATTTTTCTCACTGTCAGTTCAATTCATCAAACACTGTTACCAGTGACTATAGACTACCTGCAGGACAGGATGAGAGGTCATAGGAAAAACAGATTTGAATAAGAAAAAGTCTTTATGATTCTCTGCATTCCTATTTTCCCTGAAGAAGCCTAACATCCACCAACATTTTGTCTGAACCATTGATGAGTTCATCTTCTGTCCAATTAACATCTGTCATTTGATTTTCAAAATGTCTTTGTGCTATATTTTTTTGGAGGAGATACTGAAAAATCAAATTCTGGAAAACAAATATTTCCAATAAAACTGTGATTTTTGTATAATGTAAAATCTATTTACATTTTAATTAGCTATTGTACTCAAAAAGTTCAGGGCAATAAATACACAAATATATGAGGTACATCAATTTTCAACATTCTGACTCATAAAATTAAAAATGGTATAGTCAACAGGCAAAAATTCTGCAAAGATGGCTACAGTATAGCAATTTCGTTATTTTGAAAAAAAAAACTTAGTACATGTTATCATTTAAGTGCCTTATTTTCAAAAAGCTTATAATTGACTAAGTTTGTATCTCATGAAAGGTAGGTGGCAAATTAGTTTTTAAAATGAATGAATCAAGAAATTATTTAGGTAATTCATTTTTTACCACATTTTCCTCAATTTGACAAGTTCTTTTTCTTTCTCTTTAAGAATCTGAGCCTTCGGGTAAAAGCTGGGCCCTCCTTGTTGGTGTTGTAGTTGTGGTCACGGTAACTTCAATGCTGATTTTTATTGCTATCAGATGCCCAACATGGTATAACTTTTTTTTTAGCTACAATCATCATCGACTAGATGAACAAGAAGCTGATACATATGAAGGAGATTTTACTGTCTATCCCAATTCTCTCCCACAAACACCAGATACAAACCCAGATGATAGTATTGTGATATTTGATCAATTAAGTTCATTCATGGTGGATGAAGATGGATTTATTGAAGACAAATATATAGATACTCAAGAAATGCGAGAAGAAAATTAATTTTCTTCAAAATTTAATTCTCTGTGAATGGACTGACATCTTTTTTAGTTTAATAAGGCAGAGATTTTATTGTGCATCAAATATGAAACCACAGCTAAATCTTCACATATTTGTTACAATACACACATACTCTCATCACTCACATACACTCAATGGCCATTATGCAATGTTTAAAACAGTTTTTAAGAAGCAGACAAACCCAGTAATAAATGGCAAAGTAGTACTCTTAATATGAAGCTCTCAAGCTAATAACCTGTCAATGACTTGACTATTAGATGTTGACTCATTAACATGTACTCTTTAATGCTCTGGTTTTCTCTGTTTATAGCAGATCATAAGTCTGGAGTTGGATAAGGCATCTATACAACCATCTCATTTTTCCCAAGAGGACATGAGTCCTAGAGAACTTAAGTGACTTATCATGGCCTAACATCATACAGGTTGTAGAGCTGAGATTTAAAACCCAGGTCCTCTCACTTCAAATTCAGCACTGTTTCCACTATACCATGTAAAAAAGTGCTGGTACTTGAAAATGGTGGTAATTGAAATAAATTATGTTTTTAAATTTAACATCACTTAGAAAATATAACTGAATGCTTTCTACTGTTCAATGGATTTTCCCTAACTACCATGATAATTTAAGCAGTGATTTACGTGTACCTTATCCTGGAGCAATCACAAAATTAGTGGTCATTGATTTTAATAATGTGGAACAGTCATGACTACACTGACATACTATCTAGAGACTAAAGTGAAATACACAGATACACAAATTTTATTTATCTCATTTCATCACTTTCAATCAACTGTTTGCAATCATAAAATACAATTCATTGTTGTAGATGGCTATGAGAGATATGTAGCAAAATATACTATAATTCTTTACCTTATACAAATGAAAAAGTAAAAGAAAATACTATGAAATATAGACTTTATTGTGCCAGTAAGAATTATTTAATTTGACAGCAATCTGCAAAAGAGTAATTGTAAACTTAAAAATCTGCACCAAGAAAAAAAGTTATTAGAGATAGGTACATATATTCAATGATAATTGGGTAAGATATTTGTCATTTATAAGGACATTTATATATTTTTAAAAATTTTAAGGATGTTTATAATAAAACATGAATATATGTTAGTGGAAGTCATATGCTATTAGGTCATATTGTTATCATATATTGCTGAAAATAATTTAAAGAGTATTCAGAGAATAAGAACATATTCTTCCAACTAATTTAGCAATCTTCTATTGTTGTTAAATAAACATTATTTGACTAACTAAACAAAGAACATCTTTAAAATTTTAAAGGTCATCAATTCCAAAATGTTTTAAAAAATGCATTTTTTAAATCAAAACTAAATCAAAAGCATAGCTATAATTTTAAATGGCATATATTGAAAGAGCCAACTGGGCCATTAAATAGTACAAAAAGTTCCTGGAAGCTGGGCTCCTTCAAGACTCAACTCAAACATCATATTAAGCCCTACCTGGTCCACAAACTAATAGAACTTTCTTCTCTAAGTTATTTCCTATCTACAATGTGTATATTTTGTATATATCTACTTATCCAAATTTATTTCCTTCCTTTCGATGTGATTTTGTCTTCCTCTGAATCTCCAGTCCTTAGTTTAAGGATCGGCACCAAGTAAGTGAGGGCTTAACATATGGTTACTGACTGATTTGAGTATCAAGGAAAAGTTGGTATTGCCATAGAGGTAGACTGAAGCCTACATGCTATTGTTCCATGATATACGTGATTTAGTATGGTAATGGTCACAATCAAGCTAACCAGTAAACATATAATGTTTGTAACATAGTAGTGACAGGCAAGGCAAAAAGATAATATTAAAACTTGCATATTTTGCATTGTCTTTTATTGGATTAGTATAATACCATTCCTTTTACATATGAAAATTTAAAGATAAAATTGTTGCTTGCACATTTGTTGAAACAATTTAGAAAAGTTTTTTTAATTCATGAACCAATGTCAGAAAAATATTTCTTTTCAATATGCTTATGGTTTTTAAACAATTATGCAAGAAACTTTCATCCAGATATTTTTTTAAAAAACATTTTAAAAGTTTTATGGTAGCATTTTAAGACATATTGCTAAAATTGGAATCACTATTTTTCTTAATTAAATGTCAACTAGTCGGAATATATTATATTCTGAAGCTAAGTTACTGGTAATTACAAAGTTACATATTATAAAATGTACAAATATGTTATTTATAAATAATATCAAAGAATTTAAAAATGGATTAAAAGATTATATAAATGATATTGAATCATTCCTGTCATTTTATAAACTAATTTTACATCCTTTATTCTACTTAACACATAGAAGACAGTCGATATATATTTGCTGAATTAATGAATAAATTAAATAGAATAGCAGGAATTGGAATGTTTACAATAGATAAGAAACTATTCCTTTTAAATGAAATTTTGTATGATAAAATATTTTGATAAGTACTTATGATTTTTCTGGAATTTGGTATTTAAATATCAAATCATTTTATTATACAATAGGACCTTGTTTTATGATACCAATACATTCTAAGACCCTTCACATAAGTTGAAAATCATGAATAATAGCAAATCCCATTGTTAATAACTATTTCTTATTCAAATATACCTAGTTACTTTAGGTCTATTCTTAGACTTCTCAGAGCTACAAGCATCACTATTCTTCTACTTTGGGGTAATTATTAATAACTACATAGCATTAATGAAACAAAAAGCACTACTCTGACATGGACATAACTTGTTACAAGTGAAAATGCTAGACACAGACTAACACAGGATTTAATGTTTGGCACAAAACAATATGATGACTCACATTAATGTGTGAATCTTAAAAATTCTCAGACCCTACTTCATAAGATTTGGTTAAGACCATTCCCCATTTTAAACAATGAAAGAACTTAGATCAGGAATGTGAGACCTCTACTCCACCCCTACATAAGTATACTTTAGGGGAAGAAACTCCTTGCTGAACAATGAAAAATACTTAACCCATACTTATAGTTAAGGCAAAAGTTCTTAAGCTGTGCCTATTTTTAGATCTAATACAAAAAGGTGCTATAAGTACCTTTAAAGGTCAGGCAACTTGTGAATTTACAAGGAGCAAAGAGGTGAGAACTTACTCAGAGGTTTAAATCAAACATTTAAGCCTTCTTAGGTGTGAATTAAGAATGGTCTGTCCTTTGAAAAACTTCTACTGTGATTGATAGATGTGAGAACTTAGGGGAGGTGACATAAGAGAAAATTCCCTTTAAAAGGAGGCCTCAGGAGAGAGAAGGAGATTCATTGAGCTGGTGGAGTCAGCTGAGATGGAGCTGGCCTGGTGTCTCTGAACACTAGAATCTTTGCTTGGATAAATCTTGTGGTGAGTGGATAAAGGCCTGACTGATGTTTCTCTTAGGGCTTGGGCCTAGGTTAGCCAGGGCTGGCCTGGGCCAGCCTATCATTTTCTCATTATTTCCTTTTTATCTCTCTCTCCTTTTCTTTAATTCCTCATTTGTATTAATTAAAATCTCTATAAAACCCAGCTGACTTGGGTATATTTAATAATTGGGAATCTTTCCCTGGCAACCACCTTATATTTGATTTAAAAACAAGACACAGTTTTGAAACCATATTTTCTGCGGTCACAATTTAAGGCAACCACTCTGCCACAATTTATGTCTTCCACTATTTTAATCATCACAAATGCCATGCTTCTCAGAGAGAGAATGTACATAGTTGGGCAAAATTCTGCAAGGCTTTATGGTCCTTGGGGAAATGGCATAGATTTTAGCACATAATTAAAATGTTTATTTATTTTATTTTTCTTCTAATGCTAATTGTGTGTATCTGAATTCACATGTGTTGATATTTCAGGTAAAACAAGGTCCTGATGTATTTAATTTTTAAGTTTGTCTCTATTAATATTTGTCATAATTATCATCATGTATTTATTGAATTCAGAGAGAGTAAGGGTACTGGACTAAGTGTTTTTGAAGGTCAAACAATTTTGATGCCCTCAAAGATATTACAGATGCTATGATGAGATGAAGGCAAATTTGTTGTTTAGGAGAATATAAATATAAATAATATGTTCATTTTTTAATTTTTAGAAACTCTAACTATTAGGGACCATGTTAATATCAATGTCATTTACTTATTTATATTAATCCTCAGGAAAGCAGCATAATACAGTGGATATAGACTGCCCTCAACGTCAGGATGACATGGTTTTTAATCCTTCCTTCAACACATACTAGCTATGTGACCCTGGGTAACTCGTATAACCTTGGCAACCAGGTTAACTAAGACTATAAATTTCCTAGCAGTTGTCAATCTCACTAGACATTCATTATATCAGAGAAAATACAGGTCTGGTCCAAAGAAAAATTTTTTTACGAACTAAGTACAACACAGCATGCTAGAAAGGGCACTGACAACCTATATATATATATATATATATATATATATATATATATATATATATATCCTGAGAAAAGTGACAAGAATGTGGTAAGACTGAAGACCAAGACATAGAAAAGAACTGATAATCCTTAGCATGGAGAAAAGTCTTATAGGGAAATGTGGAAGTCATTTTCAAATATGTGAAGGGCTATTATGGCTGACTTCTTTTGCTTAGCCTCAGAGGACAGAACTATAAGTAATGAGCAGGAATTTCAGAAAGGCTGATTTCCTTTAAGGAAAAGTTTCCTTACAATTCAGGATGTCCAAAAATGGAAAGGATTGCAGAGGCAGACAATGTAATCCCCCATTTCCAGAGGTCTTCAAAAAAAAGGCTGGATAATCATTGCTTTGGGATTTTATTTTTATTTTATTCCAACTCTTTAAGATTTTGTGTCCCAGTCCAACTCCCTCATTTTATATGTGATGAAACTGAAGACCATGAGGGGAAAATGACTAATTTAAGTCAAGTGGTTAAGAATTCAGGCCTTCTAACTTCTTTTTCCTTGTTCTTTCCATGACATATATCACCATTATGCATATCACCCCAAAGTATGACCTTCATTCATCCAATAAAGCTCTCTTATGAAGTACTGTAGTTTTCTAAATAGTCATGTACTTACGCTTGTCTTTCTGTAAATATTATATCCATACTTTGGGTTTCTCGATCATTTTGAGCTTTTAGCTGTATAAACAATTAACCAGAAATGTTAGTAATAGAAAATAATACTAAAGACAAACTCTTTTCTTTAAATGATGATTTCTGTTGGTAACGAATTAAATGGCAAATTTAATATAGATTTCTCCTCATATGTAACAAAACTGAAAACAAGGCTTCCTCTAAAAGTAAACTACTACTCCTACAAAATTAAGCACATTATTGGCAATAACTTTCTAGAGATTAAAGATTTTTATTTTTAGGTAAAATGTTTTCCTGTCATAAAACATCACATTCTTCAGTGAATAAGCAAATAATATGTTTATCTGGGCCTGGTCACTTTAACCTGCGTAGAGCTAATCCAAGCATATAATAAGAAATTCAATAAAAAGTCACTAATTGATTCTCTAAATTCAGGTTAAAAAAATCTCAAAATTTCCCCCAAGATATTCGTCTAATTGTACACAGTAACAGCAATATTGTGGAATGATAAACTGCGATAGACTTAGCTATTATCAGCAATACAATGATCCAGGCAAGAATGCTATCCACCTCCAAAGAAAGAACTGTTAGGGTCAGAATGCAAATAAAAGCATACTATTTTTCAACTGTTAATTTGGGTTTATGTTTTGGGGTTTTGGTTTTATAAGATCACTAACAAAAATGAATAATAACATGATAATACATGTATAATTCAGATCAAATCCCTTGACAGCACTGGGAGGAGGAAGGGAAGCGAGAAAGGGAAGTAAGTTTAATTATATAACTTAGTAAAACTTAGTTGGAAATTTGTTATTACATGTAATTGGTAAAAAAAAAAATCAAAATAAAACAAAGGATATTGGTCTATATATTCACTTTACCTCTACGGCTACAACCAAAAGTTCCAAGTTTGCCACAAACAATTTGGCAATATTATTTTTATTGTTATTCATAGCTACAGACTTTAATTAAGGAATTGTTTTATTTACTATAATTTCAAATATTATTTAATTGAATCACTGGTGTGAAAAGAGCCCTAAGTGAATTTAATGAACCCAAATCTAAGAAGGAGTACCCAAATTATAATACTTATTTCAAAATTTCAAGGTCTGTGATTGGAGGATATAGGTCATCCATCCCTTTATCAATACAGAATATAAAATAGATCCTGAAAAAAAGATCCTGAAGCAAATTTGTGGCTGAAAAATTCATTGCCCTGCTAGCCTAGTGATGAATATCACTTAAATTAGCTAAGCCAGAGTTTGGATAATACATATACAATCAATTGTGAACCTTAAAAATTCTCAGACCCTACTTCATAAGGTTTGGTTAAGACCATTCCCCATTTTAAACAATGATCAGATCAGGAATGTGAGAACTCTACTCCACCCCTACTTAAGCCTGCTTTAGGGGAAGAAACTCTTTGCTGAACAATGAAAAATACTTAAATCCATACTTATAGTAATGCAAAAGTTCTTAAGCTGTGCCTATTTTTAGATCTAATACAAAAGGGTGCTATAAGTACCTTTAAAGGTCAGGCAACTTGTGAATTTACAAGGAGCAAAGAGGTGAGAAACTTACTCAGAGGTTTTCTGGTGTGAACTTAATCAAAAATTTAAGCCTTCTTAGGTGTGAATTAAGAATGGTCTGTCCTTTGAAAAATGTCTACTGTGATTGGTAGATGTGAGAACTTAGGGGAGAACTTTAAAAGGAGGCCTCAGGAGAGAGAGAGGGATTCATTGAGCTGGTGGAGTCAACTGAGATGGAGCTGGCCTGGTGTCTCTGAACACTAGAATCTTTGCTTGGACAAATCTTGTGGTGAGTGGATAAAGGACTGACTGATGTTTCTCTTAGGGCTTGGGCCTGCATTGGCCAGGGCTGGCCTGGGCCAGCCTATCATTTTCTCATTATTTTCTTTTTCTTTAATTCCTCATTTGTATTAATTAAAATCTCTATAAAACCCAGCTGACTTGGTTATATTTAATAATTGGGAATTTTTCCCTGGTGACCACCTTATATTTGATTTAAAAACAAGACACTGTCTTTAAAACATATTTTCTGCGGTCACAATTTACTCATCTACTCTTTTATCTGCCACAGTTTATGTCTTCCACTATCTTAATTATTACACAATCATCAGTCTCTCAAGGATTTTCTTAGTCAAGATCTGCCAGAACTACTGCTCCATTGGGTCCAAGATCCCACTTCTATATAATAATGACATCAAAATAGGACTTGGGTAGATTGTATAAAATTCATACTTTAATTTTACTTCTACTTAATATGTAAAACAACCTGAATTACTTCTGTCTGCATAGCCCTTTCTATATTTGTCAATTTTCTCTTTTTTGTGAAAGCTCCATAAAGATGACAGGTGACATAGTAGAATAGATAGAGTTGGCCTTAGAGCCAATAAGATCTGAATTTCAGTCCTACTTCTGACATAGACTGGTTGAATGACAGAGGATTTGTAAATGCCTTAAATCTTTCAGTTCTCTAGCTAAAAGACTACAAGTTATAGAACAAGTATGCCCCTGAATTGAAAGAAGTAGTTTCCTCACCCAAAAGTCCCCCTTACCAATAAAATTACAAGTCTAGTCCCTACCCTATGGTTAATTAAGAATGAATCTTTATTTCAATTAACCATTGAGCTCAATTTGCATTAAATAACACCAGAAATAAGAAAATGGAAACATGATAAAATTTCCCTCCTGAATAATGTAGCAGGGTATAGGGCAGATTCAGAAATGGCTTTATAGGTTGAGATATTAAAAGTTCCTCCACTTTTAAAAGGTCTATAATAGGGAGTAAAAAGTTTAAAGATAATGCAAAGTTTTTAGAAAGCTATTAGGAAACATGATTAGCATTCAACTTAGAAACTGAATTATATTTTCATAGTAAAAACTTTTTATTTTGTGAGAAATTGTTTGACCTGCAGAATATCTGGATCTATATAATAGGGGTCAACTGAATCACGTTATAAAGTTTATAGAGCTTTTAGGCAAGAACTATGTAAATCTTACCATGTTGTAATCATTCATTACTTCTTCCATTTCTGTATTGGTATTCAGTTTATCCACTAACTAAAAAAAAAAAAAAGACATCATAACACCACTAGTCATTAAGGATCATCTAAGTTAATCAACATTACAATTAATCAGTCTTATAAGTAGGCATTTGCTGGAGGTTAATTTTATTTAAGATGAGTATTAAAGAATTTTAAGCCCTTTCTGCAAAGGAGAAAGCATTAGAACAGTGGTTCTCAACCTTTCTAATGCCGTGACCCCTCAATACAGTTCCTCATATTGCAGTGGCCCCAAACCAAAAAATTATTTTGGTGGCTACTTCAAAACTGTAATTTTGCTACAGTTATGATTCGGAATGTAAATACCTGATATGCATTATGTATTCTCATTGCTACAAATTGAGAGGTTGAGAACCGCTGCATTAGATTATCTTAAAAAAGTAAGTGGTTATTTGGCCAATGGGATAACTGGCTACACTATTTAGGGTGAAGAAGTAAGCAGTAGAAGCCTATCATTCCTGAAAGTTTTGCCCAGCAGCTTCTGCTCCTTAGCAGACTATGCTACAGAGAAGAAAACAATAAAAACGTTTGAGGAATTTATTAAATGTAGGATGCTAATATATAATTGTACAAAAGTTCAAAGATTTCCCCAAGTTGTCTAAAACTAAAGAAAGTCCCATTAGGCAAGGTGACAAAGAGAAGACTGGCTAGGAAGACTGCTTTAGAATGTCAAAATATATAATATGAAAGAAAAAAATACAGAGGAGCTAATTTTAGTGAACTCAGTTCTGTCTAGAAAACATTAAAAACTGATTTTTGCTTAATTCATCTTAATACATAAAGAAAAAATTTAATCTAAAAGTAAAATCATACAAGTTATATCTAGGAGGCAATGTACAGATTTGTAAAATTATTTTACTGAGCTGAATGTCACCTCTAAAAATAAGATTGTACCCTAAAAGGTGATCTCAGTGAAAAGAAAATTACATGTGGTACATACTTAGAAATAATACTATTCATAATTTACACTCTGGCTTTATACAAATAAGATACTATTTGACCAGATCTGTGGGAAAAAATATGGCACATTTTTGGCTCAATATGGTAATTGCCATTTTAATAGGTAATATACCAACTACATCCTAAAATCACTTAGATGCATAACAATAAAAAATTTTTCAAAACTGGTATACCATTTGGCAAAAATTGTTCTCTATTTATAGGAAAAATGGATGAGAATTCTACAGGATAGACAGACATGGGTTAGTTCTGAATTGCATCACTGGAAGGGAGAACTAAAATCTGGGGAAGATGTCAGACCTTTTTTAAGGATTTGTTTTATTATAGATTTTTTTTCTGTTGATCATGAAGCAACTGAAGTTACTACAAAATTTACTAACTTTATAGTTTTATATTTAAAAAAATGAGCACATACACTAAAGTTACTTTGTTACCAATTTTTGTTTGCGGCACTAGAATTCTTTAGAGCTGGCTCTATCTACACTGATAAGTATCTGCATTATAATAGTTCTTAAGTTTGTAGATTGTGGAACAACATTTTATATTGTAAACATTCTGCAGACTAAATCTAAATGTTTAATGAAGAAATCAAATCCAAATCATCTACCCACAAACATCTACTTATCTTATTAGGAAATTTTTTATTAATGAAAGTATCTTTGCACCAAAAGATAAAATAGTCTAGAATATATTTAAAAGGCAATTAAATCATGCAATAAGAATTTCTTGGAAAGGACAATTACCATATTATAGTCTGCTAGTTGTCCTTGAAATTCCTTGATTTCAACAGCTAAAGTCTCTGCCCTGTACACATTAAAAAAAAAAATCCAACACATTAGAAAACATAAAAACTTGAAGACTTGAGTTTTCTATGCTTATTTTCACTATGGAAACAATAATAACCTATTTGCATAACATCTGATTTTCAAAATGTTTGTTACGTATATTATGAAATGTGTGATGTTTTTCACTATCCTATAAAAATATTATCTGTCTCCCTACTTTTGCTTAAAACAGTTCCTGTAGCTAGAATATTGTTTCACCCATTTTATCCAAAACTGACCTATTTTTTAAAATCACATCTTCTCTATGAAACCTTTCTGGATTACACTAACCCACAGAAATATTTTTCTACATATGAATTCACATTTTGACCAAACCATTTAGCTGTTATTAAATACTTTATGGCATATTATACTGTCAACTATATTTAATATATATTCAGCATTTATGTTGTATTTACTCATATTTATCATTATATTAATTATACTTCTTTTAGCTTATTATTTAACTTTATACAAAATCAGTTAGAAGAGACATTAGAGATCATCTAGCCCCATCCTATAGTTTTATCTATAAGGAAATTACTAAGGTCTAGAAAGGTTAACTGACTTCGCGAAGTCAAACCACTAGTCAGTAACAGAGAGAGAGAGATCAGGTGTAATAACCTATTTCTACAATTAGAGAGTTCCTTGGGTAGGGTCTATGTCTTATCTTCCAATGGCTAGTATTATGCAACTGTAAATAGTAAACACTCAATAAATATTCATTTAATTGATAAATAAATTTGATGATAGTAAAAATTCAAGAGTAGATTCTTGCAGTATATCAATATATATGCTCTACTTCATAAAAAAGGAAAATTTTTGGCCATTTTTTTAAAGGTTGTATCTATGACTCACCTCTTTTCATATGACAAATACACTGAATTTTCTTGGTTGTACATTTCTATTTCCTTCTGAAGTTTATTAATTTCAGTTGTGAGTTCACTTATTTTGCTTCTACAGAAAAGAAATGCAAAAGTCTTAATGGTATTTCAGATCTGAAATAACTATTTTAAGTAATTTATTATAGTTCATAATACTTTTTAAATATAATTCTTAATAATTTTACAATTATTTCTGTAATACCTCCACAAAAATAAATGAGAAGTGACTTTGTTTTGACAGAAGCAAAAATGGAGGATCTAGCAATATGCTTCAAGTGCCCATTAAGGTCTAATGATGGTATGTATGGCTCTTTAGGCATACAGTCTTCATTTATTAATAGAAATATAGAGTGAGAGTTAAGCTAAGTCTAGTCTGAGACCAAATCGAGAGAAAGACAAGAGGTGGTAGTGGAAGATACTTATTGCTATTACTTCCCCAACTTGTGGCACCCTATGAGGCAAAATGAAGTCCCTGGTAGTTATAGCTATTGCCTTGTCAATGCAAAGGCCATGAAAAAAAGATAGTTACTTTCCTTCATCTAGATTCATAGTTCCAATTCTAAATTAAAGTTATTATGCTGCTACTATTTCTTTATTATCTTCCTTAAAGGCCTTAGCTTTTAGTATGTAATGTTCCACCTACCTATGATGGTTGAGTCTCAAGGGGTCCAAGACAGTAAGGAATAGAAGGGTAGGAGAAGAAAAGGCAATAGAAGAACTAAAAGAAAAATGTGTTCAAAGGGAATTTCAAGTAATTGGAAAATGTATATAAGTAATGGGCCATGAAGAGAACAAAGAAATCAGGATGGTGGAGATTATATTGTCAAATGGGTGAGATGGCAAAAAGGCAGATGGAAGATAAGAAATAAATGATTAGCACTAGGCATGCACTTGATGGTCAAAAAGTACATCTATATTGATAGGTTGACTAAAACTGTGCCATTTGCCACTAAAGACTATAATATATGTGTATAAAGCACAGCAACGATCATTTTATTAAAACTAAGAATTTTTTCCCTCTTTTAGAAGAGCTTGAAGTGATAATATGTTGATACTATTATGGCTCCTAAGGTAATTTCATCTGGGTTAGGGAGGAAACAAAAACCCTAGGACATCATGAGGCCACCAGCAAAAGTGGGGAAGGCAAGGCAAAGCAAGCCTTGGAGGATCTTATTTGGGATGCATCAGGGATAGAAGGAGTATACCATCTGGCTATTTCCTAGTTTAACTAATTCTTACTAATTTGGTCCTAAGCTCAAGGAAAGTACTCTAATTGCTCTAAATTTTGGAAAGTCCTAGTCATCATTCCCTAGTTAAAATATCTCTCATGATTTTTTATCTATCAAAGAAGGAAAAAAGCTGGACTTAAGATATGCTGTCTATGCATAGATACAGGTAGTCCCAAAAGTTTCAGAGCAGTAAACTTAAAACTGCACTAAGACTTTGGGGTCTCTTGTATTAAAGGTTAGGAATGTTCAGTTAGCGTTGCAATCCCAGATATTTTGTAAAATATTCAACATAATAATGAATGATGCTAGAAAAAATAACTGAAATAAACAGGACTTGCATTAATAAGTTCTAAAACTAATAAAACTTCTAAAACTATAATCCAACATGAAAATAGAGCTCATATTATCAATATTATAGTTTTTAAAAAATTATTTAACGAACAAACCTAAGTAGCCCAAGATAATAAGATTTATCCAAAATCTGCCTCTGGGGACCTAACAACAAAAATAAAAAGAATGTTAGCATTTTGTTTTGAAAGTCAAGTTTTTAAATGTCATTTAAAAAACAAATCCAAAGTATATATAGAAATTGTACTCTAGTTTTCCAAAGATGATCTTTCATGCTGCCCTTCTTAAGTTCACAAAAGGAAAAAAATGAAATAAAAAGTTAGCATTTTTTGAAGAAAATGAACAATTAGATATTAAAATTTCCTCATCTCAATGGCAATTAATGTATCATTTGCCATTTAAATGATAATAATAACAACCGACACTTATACAGAACTTTAAAGAATTTTAAAGTTGGTAAACAGTTTTATATACATTATGGTGCTTTGGTCAGGTGCTACAGCTATCATCTCCAATTTACAGATGAGGAATAGTTATCAGATTCAGCAAGGTTATGTGACCACGGGTCAAATAGGTAGTGATGGAAGCAGGATTCAAAACTATTTGTTTCCTGACTCAAAGTGCAATGCTTTATCCAGGGTGCCACTCTGCCTATAACATTCTATATTATAGGACTGCAATAAACATTAGGTATATGTCATTATCTATTATGGTATGGTAAAAATCTAAAAAACCTTATTTACAGTTTAATTAAAGGTTGTTTCATAAAGGAATCAGTCAGGTCAATAAATAATTATTACAATGGATTCTAATTCATGCTATGGCTAGATTTAGGGAGATCTCAGGGAGCGAATAAAAGACATAAAAGGAAGGATACAATCTCAGCGCTTGTAGTTAACTATATATCAACTCCATAGAAGGGGTTACTGCCAAAGAATTCAATTATGCCAGCAAGAATCATGGCTGAATTTTATATTGAGGGCAGGAGTAAAATCTTATTTACATGCATCAGACTGGTTTCCTATCTCTGATGCCATAAGTAAGAAGATGCCAAATCTAAATCTATTACTTTATCCCAAAATATTTTTAGCAGCCCTTTTTGTAGTTACCAAGACCTAGAAACAAAATAGATATCTATCCATGAGAGAATGGCTTAGAAAAAACATACTACATGTATACAATGATATACAATTGCCATAAAAAATGATGGGGATATTTATATGAACTAATGTTTGCAAAGTGAAGTAAGCAAAACTAGGAAAACAATATATATAGTGATTATAACAATGTAAATGGAAAGAACAACCAAAATAAAAAATGAAGCCAATTTTATTATAATGATCAAGCTTGGCACAAAGGAAGAGGTGAAAATTCAGCTATCTTCTTTCTTTGCAGAAATAGGGAACAATGGAGGTGGATCAAAGTATATTACTATCACACTACTGAAAATGACTTCATTTTTTTATTTTATCATACATACATAAACTTCTTTAAGACAATTCCTGATATATGATGAGGGCAGCTTCAGAAATGAACACTTGGAAAAGGAGACTTTCAAAAATGAATTATTCATCTTTTTCTATGCATCTGAAAACAATTTTTAAAGGCAATTTACATCAAAACAAGTATTTTCCTAGGAGATATATCTCATTGTTTTCTCTTCTCTGAATCCTTGATTCTTTCACTACCTACTTTCTAGGCTGTCTCAATACTCTATCCATATTTTTTTATGTAGTCCCTATTTTTTCCTAAGCATCATTCAGGCATCTCAAAATGCTTTCTGCACATTTCCACCTAGATATTCTATGGATATCTTAAACTCAATATTCCCAAAACAAGACTTATCTTTTCCCAGAAACCTACCCTTTCTCCTAACTTCCTTATTTCTTTCAGAGGCACCATCATTCCTTCTATCACCAAGATTCACAACCAAAACCAGACTTGATTTATTATTTTTACTTACCTTGGTCTCTGCCCCTCCCCCCCATCAACATCAAAGTAGTTTCCAAGGCCTGTAATATCAATATCCAGAACACCTCTTGCATTCACCTCCTCTCCACTAAAACAGCCAAAACCTTAATTTAGGAACTCATCACTGCTTAAATATCCTTTTAATTGGTTTCTCTGATTCTAGTGTCTCCAAACTCTATTCTGTCTTCCAATACAGCTGCTTAAGTTGATATTCCTAATACACAGATCTCCCTCTCCTATTAAGTTCTTCTTGGAACCTCCATTTTGGGGAAGGACCTAGGCCAGTAATTATTCATTCCTTCTTCTCCCCTGGGTGTGTTTGTCCTAAAACTTCTATTTTGAGTTAAGTCCCAGAGAGCCATCCCTCATTTTCCCAACTAAGCCGCCATTCCACCACAGAGGATGTAAAGTGTTTAGCATAGTGTCTGACACACCTCCTTCTCCCTTCTTTCCTTTTAAACTCCCTTTTATGTACTGCCTTCCCCCATAAAATATAAGCTTCTTAAAGGCAAGGACTGTCTAAGCATATAGTTAATGCTTGATAAATATTTGTTAACTAATTGATCATGTTACTGCTCTCAACAAAGAAAGAAGGAAGGAGGGAGAAGAAGAGAGGAAGAGAGATGTGCCAGACCCTGTATTAAGCACTTTACAAATATTATCATCTCATTTTATCTTCATAACAACCCTAAGAAGTAGTTTTTATTGTCCCCTTTCTATGGCTGAGGAGGCAGAAAAAGAGTAAGTGACTTGCCTTGGGTCACATAGCTTAAGTCTAAGGCTAAAGATGAAATCAGATCTTCCTGACTTCAGATCCAATGCTTTATCCACTGTGCCATCTAGTTTCCTCTAGCAATCAAATCAAGTCAACTAGCATTTACTAAGCACAGTGAGAGGCACTGTGCTAAAGTATTGGGAATACAAAGCCAAAAAATCATCTTTCTCCTCAAAGAGCTCATGGTCTAATGGAGGTAATAACATGCAAATTAGTAGGTACAAATAAGAAGTATACAAGATAAATTGAAGATAATCTCATAGAAAAGGCTTAGCATTATGGAGGGTAATAAAGGCTTCTAGCAGAAAATCAACTGAGACTGAAAGGAAATCAGAGAAGCTAGGGAGCAGAAGTGAGGGGGAAGAGTATTCCTAGCATAAGGAACAGAAAGTGAAAATGCACAGAATGGGGAGAGAATTTCTTGTGCAAGGAATAGCGAGGTGGCCAATGTCCCTGGAATGTAGAGTACATGGAGGAAGTAAGGAGTAAGGAGACTGGAAAGGTAGGAAAGGGCTAAGTTATGAAGGGTCTTAAAAGTCAAGCAAGGGAATTACATTTGACTCTGGAGTAGTAGTAAAAGAAAGCCACTGGAGTTTACTGAATAGGGGTGGATATGGTAAGATCTGAACTTAAGGGAAATCAGTTTGATAGCTGAAGGGAGGACAGACTAGAGGGAAAAAAATTGAGGCAGGAAAATGAATGTGAGGGCTATTGCAGTCATATAAACATGAGGGGGTGGGAGCCTACACTAGAATGGTGACAGTGTCATAGAGGAAAAAAGGTTTAAACAAGATATATTACAAAAATAAAATCAAAAGAACTTGATAATGGATTGGAAATAGAAGATGAGAAAAGTGAGAAGATGAAGATGACACCTAGGTTATGAGATTGAGTAAATGGGGACATTGTGGTTGACAGTAATATGGAAGTTAGAAAGTAGGGAAGTTTTGGGGAAAAGATTATGAGTTTGGTTTTGAACTTGAGTTTAAGATGCCCAGTTTGATATGTCCAATAGGGAGCTAGAACCCTGTAAATCAGGAGAAATAAACAGATCTGAGAATCAATGGCATAGATGATAGATAATTGAAACCATGGAAGCTGATGAGCTCACCAAAAAAACTATTATAGATGAAGAAGAGAAGAAGATCCAGAAGGGAGTCTTGGAGGACCTTCATGGTTAGTGGCAACCACCAAGATGAAGAGCCAGCAAAGGAGACTGTGAAGTAGTAAGCCTAATAGGTAGGAGAACCAGGAGAGAGCAATATCACTAAATCCCAAAGAAAAGGTGAATATCAAGGATAAGAGCATGTCTGACAGTCAATGGTTATAGAGAAGTCAAGAGGGATAAGAACTGAGAAAAAGCCCATCAATTTTGCAAATGAGGGATCTTTGGTAACTTTAGAGAAAGGGATTTCAGTTGAAGGATGAAGTCAGGAGCTAGACTGCAGAGTTAAGAAGAGAATTAGAGGAAAGAAAGTGGAAAGTGGAGACACCAACCACAGTTGATTTTTTTCCAAAAGATTTAGCCACAAAAGGCAGGAGAGATACAGAATGATAACTAGTAGGAATAGAAAGAACAAGTGAGTTTTTTTTAAAGACATGGGGAGACATAGTCACATTTGCAAATAGTAGGAAATCAGTCAGTAGGAAGAAGGCAATATTATAAGCTAAGTTTTAAAAATGAGGATAATAGGAGGAGTAATATGCTGGAGACGCCAGGATAGAATGAAATCACTTGTGTCTGTAGAGGGGTTTGCCTTGGGAAAGAGAAGGGTCACCCTGCATGTGAGGAAGCAATAAAAGAGAAAAAAAAGAGCAAAGGGAGAAATGGAAAGATAATATTATAATCAGATAAAGGAATTTTGGAATTCATAAACAGAAATAGGACAATGGCAAGATTAGGGAGATGACCATCTTTGTGAGTAGCTGAGATAGGGTAGAGAAGTAGGGAAATGAGCAAGTTGAGAAATTTAAGGATTAAAGTGTCTGAAGAAGTATCATTATGTATGTTAAAGTCTAAAGGGACAGGAATTGGGGAGGAGACTATAAGATAGGCACTGAACTCAATGGGGAAGGAAAAACTGTGTCCTAGAAGGGAGTAGACAACAGTAACCAGAATCTTGACTGGGTGATAAATATGGATTGAATGAACTGTAAAGTAGAAGAGATTATGGAGTGATGTTAATAAGAAAAAAACCTGGAAATGTCATTGGGAGCAAAGACTAATGCAACTCCTTCATCATGACCACCAGCTAGATATAGGCAAAAGTACAACCTGTGCAGTAAAGGAGGTCTAGGAAAGCTGTATTATCAAGAGGAAGTCAGGTCTCATTGATGAAAGAAGATGGAAGGAGTGAAAAGAGAAAGGAGTCTTGCTGTATCCAAGATGCACAGCTCTTCCTTTCTTCCTCACAATGTCATTCTGATTAATCAATGTGATGTTGAAATACCTCTTGTCTAATCATCCTAAAAAGTACCTTTCATTCCAGTTTTCATTCCACTTAAACCTTGCTGTGTTACTGGACGATCTGCAACTTTTATTTGAGAGGCCAGTACTCCTCCAGGCCCCATTGTACCACTTCGAGAAGCTGGTCTTGATGTACCAGGTGGCATCTAAACAAAAATAAGAAATTTTCTTTTAATAATTTAATATACTTCCACTGATATATGAAATAAAAAAGAAATGTAAAAAATCAGGTGATTCAATGTTGCACATGCCATAATAGTCTATCATAATACTGTTACATAAATATGAAAGTGGGCCTTTTTTTTTTAATTTCTGCAAATTTGCAGGTATAGCACAAGGACAGAGACAATAGGATAAGCACCTTTGGGATGTAATTACTCATTCTACAACTTGTAAAGTAATTCATTTGCATATAAAAGTGCCACAGACAATGAATTTGCTATTAGAACATAGATTATTTCTTTATTCCTGCTATTCATGCTTCATTTTCAAATAGTACTGTAAACCAGGGATAGCTAGGTGGCTCAGTGGATTAAAAGCAAGTCCTAGAGATGGAAGGTCCTGGGTTAAAAATTGGTCTTAGACACTTCCTGGTTGTGTGACCCTGGGCAAGTCACTTAACCCCATTATCTAGCCCTTACCACTCTTCTCACTTGGAACCAAATGGTAAGGTTATTTTTAAAACAAACAAATACTAATAGAATTCTAGAGTTAAAATAAATTAAACTGGGTAACATTGAACCCAGAGTTGTTTAATGATTGCTGTTCAAATGGCTATTGTCTAGTTATGGTTTTGTGTGATGAGTTGAAGGTTAGGTAAACATACTATGTTCACCATAAGTTGGGGTGCCACTGTCATCAATTCTGGGCAGTGATTATGAGCATGGTGATGCAAATGAAAAACAACATGAAGGATCCATAGTCCCAGCTAAGCAGCAGTAATGACAAAACTAGAAGTGAAAGTCACATATATAAAGTTGAGAAGTGTGTATATCTATCTTTCTATAAATTCTATAGTAACATGAGTATTTAAGAAATCATGACAAATTTACTTGGAATGCTTAAAGACTTAAAAGACAAATTTCATCTGATGTGCACCAGTAAGATTCTTTACTTGTTTTTTTTAAGCTAACATGTAACAGAAGAATGTGTCCAGAATAAAATAAAAACTTGAAGAAATAGCATATTAAAAAACTCCCATTTTGAGAAGTCCAAATGTGTAAAAGGAAAAATAATGATGAGGAGGAGGAGGAGGAGGATAGCTAATAGTGATGTAGTGTGCTTTAAGGTTTGCAAAGCACTTTCTTTTGATTCTTACAATGCCCATGTGAGGTAGGTGATATTATTCCCATTTTACAGAGAAGAAATCTGAGGCTAATGAAGAATTAAATGACTTGCTGAATGTCATAATGCTAATGAGGGTCTGAGGACAGTTTTTCTAACTTAAGTCAGGTTCTCATTTAAAAGTCCAGCCTTTTATTTCACTCTACTACAGAGTTGCCCCACAGTGAATAAATTAACAATGATAAAATATTATTCCTGAGCATATCAGATTTTCAAAAGCTTACTCCAGTTGCCACTCGAACACTTGCTGATGGAGGCCGTATTCCAGAAGGAGGTCTTCCTGTCAACCCAATTCCTCCTCGTGAAATAGGGCGAGCAGAAGGGGGTTTATGATTACTGGCCATCTCTTGTTCACTTTAGCCACTGCAGAGAAAAGAAAATATAGTTCAATTATCTATGACATTTCTATAGTATCCGACATAATCTGTTACATGATTTTTGAAACCATCTCATCCTCTGGCTTCTACTTTTATAATGCTGCAATCCTAATAAGGAATTTTTCTGATAGCTTTCTGTTTTTACTCTTCATCTTCTCAACCGTTACTACAAGATATTCTCTCAAGTCTGTCCTAAGCTCTTTGTTCTTCTCTCAAAACTCTTTAGCCATTCAGTCATTATCCTAGTTTATTTAATTGTCATTTTCTACACTGACTCCCAAATTCATAATTCTAAGTCCTGTACCCTAAATTCAGTTCTGCATTGCCATTTGGTCATTTCTAAAAGGAAGTCTCACAATCAAATCAAACACACATTCAGGGATAAACTTGTTATATATTCTCTGAGAAGTCAGTTTCTTGTTTTTATAACTATCACTGGTATTCTCTAAACTTTCCCTGGCCTAAAATACTACATACAGTTTTATTCTTCTACTTTATTCTTATCCTATCAATAAGTTTCCAGGTCCCATATATTTTCCTTTGAAGTATCTTTCATAGCTGTTCCCTCATGTCCATTTCTGTATTTATCATACAATACTATGCCCTTACCATCTCATACTTAGAAAACAACAAAATAGACTCCCAGTTGACATCCTTGCCCCCAGGGTCTCTTCTTATTTGAAAATATTACCAGACTAATTTTCTTTAAATTCCATTTTCACATGTTATTTTCTTTTCCTATTTCATACAGCATATTTAAGTTCCCCTGCTTGACTTTAAGATATGGTCCAACTGTAATTTTATTTACAGAGACTTTCTTCACTGCTCCACACTCATGATCATGTTCACTTCTATGTTTGTGTCTTTACTCTAGTTCATCTTCAAAGAAGAACCTCTCTTCTGATGGTTATATGATCAAATACTAATCATCTAACTTATAATAATTCTCCTGACTGTGTCAGTTTTCGATGGCCTCCCCATCTGCTGAAATACTATAGTATCAATCCTAGAGAATCAAATCACAAAATTAAGTGAAACAACTAACAGTATCGTCAAAATAGGAAGATAAGAAAATAACTCACAAAAATCACACAACCATAACTTTCTGTATTTTATCAATAAAACTGAGGAAAAGGAGACAGATTTCCAATCAAAATAACTATAGATTGCATAAAAAGACATGTACAGAAATTAAATGATTATAACTACCAAGAATTCTTTATATAAATGGAGACAGATCTAAAAAGATAGAGGTATTAATTGCTTATTGTTGGATCAAGCCATTATAATGGCAGCTATACTAGTTAGATGAGAGAGAGCCTTCCAGCACATACTGTATATTGAGGAAGATGTGACTGCAGACTAGCATAAAGAAATGCAGTGAGCAACACCACAGGATACTTGGGAAGGGACTTAGAGAATGTTTCAAATCCTTCTTCAGAAAAATATTGCTGGAGATCACTCCAGGGAAGAGAAAGAGGTCTTTGGATTGGCAGTTATCTAAGAGCTGGTTCCTCAATATATCCCTCATTTCTGGTTTGCCTCCCTAGAAACTTCAGAGAAAGGAAGTCTCTTTGAGAGGAAACTGGATCTTCTCCTGCCTTGAACTGAAATTTGATCTTATTCCCAAATGAAAAGCTCATTTATTTTTGTGCATTTCTTGGTAAATTCTAATCTGTATAATTTCTCTGAATTCTATTTGCTCTTTTGCTTTGAATGGATTCATCTGCTATTTGCTATGGTCTTTTGTGTAACCTGTGTTTGATTGGGGAAAAAGTTATATTGTCGAGTATAAGCTAAGGGCTATTCTTTCCCTTGAAAGTAATAAGAGTAATAAGAGAATATTAGAGTTGTGGCAGACAGATATAATTCTGGCTCTATACCCTTCTGGGAAACAGGAAAAAGAGAACAGTCATTTTTGGTGGTACTCCAGAGTCTGCCTATTCTTATCCAGTCCCATTCCCCAATAGCATGCTGGCAGTAAGCACAGACCTATGACCTGTTTGCCGAGTTACTTCTTAAAGCACCCACTCCAACCATGCTCATGCCTAATCCTTCAGACTACTTTTCTTCCTTGATATTCTCCCTCCCCCTTTACAAAGATACTTCCCCCGACCCTTGCTTTTCAGCTACCTTTTGTAAGGGTTGTATAAAGGTTATTAGAATATTGTATATATTGTCAGACTCAGTCTTTGCATTAGGTGTTTTAGTATTTTTCTGTTATAAGGAAGTTCAATAGGGGAGGGTGGGAAAAGTTATTTCCAGAAATGATTATGAAACTTCTCACTACCATGAGCTTTAGTACTACATCTCCAAATGTGGGGCATTTCAGATTGTATGTACAGAGACATCCAAAACCTCTTACATGGACTGATAGTACCTGGAATACTCTTCCTTTATACTTCCACCAGTAATCTCTGTTTGCCTTCAAGAATCAGTCCAAGCACCACCTTCTGCAGAAGAACATTCTTTGGACCCTCTCAGATTCTGGATGTCTTTTCATCCACAGTTACATATCCCCATAAGGATAGGAAATATTTTACTTTTGTCATTGTTCCCTAGGATTTAGCATAATATCAGGCTCATAATAAGTACTTAATATATGACTGCTGATTGATTCCAGTCTCTCTTATCTAACTCATCTGTCACACAGTTGCCAAGATGATTTTTTATAAAGCATAACTGATATTTCCTTGCCCTGCACAAGAAATGTCAGTGGCTTCTCTACTGCCCTTAAGATAAAATACAAATTCTTCTACTGGGCATTTAAAGCTTTTCAAAATATGGTTCCAGTTTAAAATCTGTTCAAACTTATATCATCATTTTTCTTCATGTAATCTTAAGATTTAACTAAACTAGACAACTTCTTGATACCTAAACTCAGCAGTGCACCTACCACAAGTTACTGTAATAAGTATTTGTTTGTTAAGCAAGCAATAAAAGATTATTAATAGGTTAGGTACAAGTGGATGGAGAGCTGAGTTTGAGTGAGCTGGATTTCTTTAAGTCAGAGTGGAATCTTGAAAGAATGATGGGAAGAGAGCTGTCCCATGGGAACATGTCTTGGGAAAAACAGTTGAATCAATGATCACTCTTTGGACAGTCCTGAATAAGGAAGGTGGTCCAAGGAGCTTGTTTCTGAGAGTTGGAGAAGATCTGTAGATTCTCACCTGGAAAAATCCCATTATCAAGAAGAGAGAAAATGTGGTGTTGCAGTTCCTCTGTTTTGCTAGTAGTTGGCAGGAGAGAGCAACTGCTGAGTGGTGGTGTCAGTGACTGAGTTACATATGAGCAGAAGAAAGGAATCTAGTTTTATCTATTACTATTTACAAAATTATATTTTAGTGTTAGGATAGAAAGATAGATAATTGGGGAATTGGACAGTGTAGATTAAGGGGGATTACCTTTGGTAATCAAGAAGCAGTCTTTTGAAAGGTAGAATTTGGGGGAAATATAGATTAGATTTTATTAGTGTTAGAGAATATTTTTACCATAATGATTTCTCTGCTTCCTTTTCCTTTCCCCTTTCTTACCATTTTAAAAGTTATAATAAATAGGTTTTATATAAATAATCTGAGCAGGATTTTTCTTCAACTGCTTAGAAAAAAAAATCTTTTCTCAACTGTCTCCATTTATACACAACCCAGGATCATATCAACTTAAGAGCCAGTCCACATCACTAACAAGTATTGGTAAATACAAATACTAATAAATAATAAGGGTCAATATACCTTATTACACTACCCTCTGTCCTTATAATGTCCCTTTTCATCTATGCCCTACAACTTCACCATTTTCCTTATTTTTCTCTTATGCAAAAACTTTCCCTTATCACCCTTTTTGTTAGTTTTCATATTATACTTATTTATCTATTTATCTGTTACTCCTCCCGGGGAAAAAAATACACTCCTTGAGGACAGGGAAAGTTATTTGCTTTTGCCTTAATATACCCAGCATACATAACTATGGCTTGCACATATTAGGTATGTATTAAATTCTTAACATGAACTTAATTAGAACAATTCTATAAGAATATTAAGTGGACATCCATAAAAGGAAGCAGTGATCACAAAGAATCAGTCTCACTTCATAAAGAACATCATGCCTCACTAAGCTTATCGACTTTTTGGATGAGTTATCAGACTGGTAGAATAGGGAAATGCTGTAAAGAGAGTTTAACAGGAAACTGCTTTAAAGAGAGTTTAACAGGAAACTGCTTTATATACAGTTTACCTAGATTTGAGCAGAGTATTTGCCATAGCCTCTCATGCTATTCTTGAGGGGGGGAAAAATGTATTATACAGCTGGGAAGAATCAAAACTATTTGCATGGTCTCATAAAAGCCCTACCTCCTTTTGATGTTGATCCAGAGTGCTAGAGCAGGTCTTTCAACTGGAAACAAAGTAGATGTCCATTGAATGGAGACTGCATAAATAAAACGAGGTACATGAATGTAACAGAATAACACTGGAGTATAAGAAACAATGAATATTGATGAAATCAGAGTAGCATGTAAAGGCTGACAGGAATAGCTACAAAGTGAAGCAAGCCAGGAACATATACATATTGATACTGTTGATGTAAATGGAAGAACCACTACTATAAAAGAATCTAAAAAGGATGTTGCAAGATTATGTACAGAAGAACACTAGCGCCAGAGAACAGATATAAGAACCACCTCCCACCAACTAGCTCTTTTGAAGAAGGGTGTGGGATGTCTATAGGTGTGAAACACTGCAAAATCATATTTTTTAAATATGTTGACTGGTTTTCCTGAGCTGCTTTTTTCTTTCTTTCTCTCTTCCTTTCTTTCTTTAAAAAACAAAAACAAACCCTTCTTAATTAATGAAGGATAATTTTTTAGAAGGAAAGAGAGGAAAATGGAGAAATCTAAGAAATAAACTGGTAGAAAAATCTACTATAAAATAAGAGGTCTTTTTTCTACTCCCAGTAGTTTTGGTGTCTCCTCCTACCCAAACCTTCTATTTACATATTGTTCCTCCCCCCAAAGTATGTCAGCTCCCTAAGGAAAATAAAAAATTTATTTTGTACTTCTAGTATACTTTTTAAATAAATATATGTATGTGTGTTTATAGTTTTTTTTTTTAATTAAAAAGTGACTGCTTAACAAAAGTTTGTCCAGCTGATAGACCCAACAAATAATCATTAATGGTTAGATGTCAGCTGAGAAGGAGGCTTCTAGTAGTGTTCTAGTAATCTATGCTTGACCTTATAAGATATAACATTTTATCAATGATGGCCTTCAAACCAAAGCTATATGCCTACTTATCTATCAAGTATGCTGAACAAAAGGAAATTTTTGTTCATATCTGGGTTAGACTAGATGACCTTTGCAATCCTTCCAACTCAGATTCTGTGATTATGAAAAAAGATTTGGAAAGACAGGGAGGAAATTGTTAACAAGAAATTAAAACTTAAGAGATAAGAGTTTATCTAGAAGCCCTAAATGAATTTAAGTTACAAGACATGGACAAATCACATCTCTAAGTAATGAAATAATATTTAAGGACCTCCCAGTGAGGAATGCAGATTGTTTTCTGCAATTTGTAGTCTTTAAAGAATTGCCTATAGCACTAAGTGTGAATTTTAAAAGTCTCCATCTTGGTCTAGCATCCAAAAATTGTGCACACCCACACTACACGGGCATGCGCTAGTCAATGACAAATCAGAAATAACTAACTGCCCACCTGGGCTGTCCTAAGCCAAGCTAGAGCCAACCATTGGATTTGTGAGACACAGGAAGTGAGGTAGGGAACAGCCTCTGGGATTCGCTCACTTCCTGTGGAGAGAGCGAGAAGGGAGTTGGTGTTAGGAGCTTGGAGAGGGAGGACGCCCGCAGACAGCTTTCCTTCAGATCGGTCACGTGAGTTAAGGACTGATTCTTTCCACCTGGGCCTTTGGGCCTAAAACTCCCTCTGCCTTGGTCAGAGGTTGAGTAGCCCCTTTCCCTTTTCTCTTCTCTCCTTCTCTCCCTCTCCTTTCTCTACTTCCAGTGTGATTAAACCTCCATAAACTCCATTCTGACTTGAGTGTTTCATTTTAGGAATTTCATAAGTAAATTCCTTGGCGGCCATTGTTCAATATTATATAAATCCTGTAGCCACATTTTAGCCATTACAATATTATAACCTCTCCCAGAAGCCTAAAAATTCTACATTTACATAAGGAGGGAAGTAACTTTAATACAAGTCTTTTTGGTCCTAAGGCTAGCTCTCTATGCCCTGCTGGCTGCTATAATCTTTAAGAAATCAAGGGAAATAACTGGATATGGTGGCATATGTTTGTAATCCCCAATACCAGGAGACCTAGGTAGGTGAATGGCTTGAATTCAGGAATTCTGAGCTGCAGTAGAGTTAAAGTTGGTAGACTGTCTTCACTAAATCCAGTACCAATATAGTGAGCCCTCATACGGTAAGCTCACCAATATGGTGAACAGGACCACCAGAGTGTCTTTTAAAGAAGAAAAAATTGGTCCAGGTCTGAAACAGGGCAGGTCAAGGCTTCTAGGTCAGTACTGGAATGGGATCAGTGAATAACTACTGTACTTACAGTCTAGAGAAAGGGAGAACTAAGTCTCAAAAAAAAAATAGTAACAACAGATTATAGGCAATAGGACAGGGGCTGTATAACTGAAGATAGGGAAATAGAACACTAAACTTCATCAAAAAGGTAGCCTTTGAATTAAGTCAGTGAGCCTGACAATGATTTCTGGCAAAATTCTAGAAAGGATTATTAATGGTTTGCAAGCATGCAGAAAGGGAAATGGTGAATACTGTTAACCAAACAGTGATCCATTAAGAACAACTCATTTAAGGCTAACTTCACTTCCTATTTAGTAAGATTGCTAGAGAAGCAGCCAATCAGGGAAATGGTAAGACTCAAAAATGACTTAAGAATAATTTAAAGAAATGAGACTGAAGTAAAAGTATCATAGTCTAGAACAAACACTGGTTCTAGAATCAGAGGCCTTGAGTTAAAATTTTATTTTTGAAACTGTGTTACCCTGGACAAATCATTTAACCACTCTAGGTTAGTCTCAGTTTCCTCATCTCTAAAATAAGTGAGAAGAACTAGGTGGCCTCATAGGTCCCTTCCAACCCTATTATCCTAGAAGATGCAGGGGACATATGACCATTGTCTTAAACTATGTGAAGGGATGCATCATGTAAAAAGGATCTGAATTTATTCTGCAAAGACACCATAAGGCAGAAACAAGATCAACAGATAGAAGTATATTTGCCTCACCAGAAGAAAAAACTAATAATCACATCTGTCAAGCAGTTGAATAATCTGAATAGGATATTGACACTAAAGATGTTCTAATGGCTATTGAATGAATACTCATCCTTCTATATATTCTACCATTTACATACTACCAACTCCATATTTTCACTTGCTCTCTTTCACATCTGGAATTCTCTCCTTCTGTTATACATTTGCTGACTTAAATATCAGCTAAAAATTTTGCTTTCTGTAAGAGTTGTATAATCTATCTTAAAGCTAATGCCATCCCTATGAGATTATCTTCAATTTGTCCTATGCTTATAGTAGTACCCATTTATCCTATTTCCGTTTCCCAAGCTTTCAATTCTTCTTGGCCATTCCAGAGGAAAGAGGGAGACAGAAAGGTGGCTGCCACTACAGAGATCGCTGTGGGTCAGTTCTACTTTTACTTGTAGGAGTGGGTAGGTGGCCAAAGGGCTCCAAGCTATGGACCAGAAGTGAGGATAGCTAGCACCAAGTACTATATAGTAGTTAACATGAGCATTAAAAGTTAGTGATAACTGTCCACAATTTCAAGCATCCACAGCAAGGTGATGTTGGGTGGGGTGGGGTTGGAATATATCCCTTTCAGATAAGGGAAGACTACTGTATAGTACTATATAATAAATATGATGTATTATGTCATTACTGTATTTAATGTTTTTTATCTTACAATGGGTTTATTAAACTTTATGATACATATATAAGTACAAGAAAATCATATTTTTGTATGGAGTCAACAGGTGTTCACTTATTATCAATGCTTTCAGCCATGCACAGTAAGTTTTGGAACAGATATGAGATCTTATTGTATCTTGTTTTGTACATAATGGTTTATATGCTGTTTTCTCACTAGATGGTAAATTCCTTCAGGTTAGGGGCTATTTTTGCCTTTCTTTGTATCCTCAGTGCTTAGGACAGTTCCTACTACACCGTAAGTGCCCAATAAATACTTACTGACTTGATGTAGAGGGGATTCAAGCTTTAGTTAGGGGCTGGATTAAGTGTCTATTCTCTGAGATTCATTGCAATCCTAAGATTCTTCTATACCTAGAAGAGTGCTGATACTGAATACATAGCAGCAATAATATTTTCTAAGTGATTATAGTCCAAACCCCACCCCAAAAAAAACAAACAAAAAAAAAAAACAAAAGCCCCAAATCCTTGGTGACCCCAGCAGAACAAAATCAGCCCTATCTTGTAATAGCTTGCTAACTGACCTTCCTGCTTTCATTTTTTTGCCCTCTTCATGCTGATATTTGCTGACAAAATAATTTGCCTGAGGCCCAAGTTTGATCATATCACTCCCTTAAAGAACTTCAGTGCCTAGGAATATAAATTCTTTATTTTACTAAACAAGGTCTTCAAACATACTGTCAATTTGCTCACCCATTTTTTTATTTCACAGCTTCAATCCCTTTACTCTATGGGTAAGTCCTTGTTCTTATCCTGCCCTTACTGTCTCTTTGTACATGTCCCCCACATCTGGCAGACTACTTCTCCAACCATGTTTGAAATTCTTCCTTTAGTAAAGTCACCGTTCAAACAACACAGTGACAGAGGTAACTACCCTTGTTGCCCAGTCTCTCATCCCTGTTTGATTTCTCCTACATATTCCTGTCAGTACTATTTTATAATTATTTGTGTTCCTCTGACCTGTCTGCCAGATTGTGAGCTCCATCAGGATGGTAACTGTTGTTTTTTGTTTTTGTTTCCTACTGCCAATGTTTTCCATACCATTGTGCCAAAGTAAGCTTTTATAAATGTTTATTATATGATGAAAGGTTTGATCAAAAAGTTTTCTCCACAGGTGGTGTGACCATAACTAGAGCTATTTCTGCTGGAAACAGCAACCCATTATTTCTCCTGAAGTCTAGGAGAAAATGTGCAGTATATAAACATGGTGACTTACCTTTTATTGTTTAACAAAAAGTTTGTGAAACAAACAAAACTTCCCCTTACTTCTAGTCAGAATTTCAGCTATGATTGATAAAATATCGAAGAAAAATATCAAGTTAACTAGCATTTATTTTGTGCATCTATGGGGCAGGCACTAGTGCTAAATGCTAGGTATGCAAAGAAAGGCAAAAACAGTTCTTACCTGGCAAAGAGCTCTTATTTTAGTTGGGGAGAAAACAAGTAAACAATGCAGTACAAAAAAGATGTACAAGATAAACAAGAAAACTGCAGGTAATCTAGAAAAAGCACAAGTTTATTAAATAAAGGGGACCAGGACAAACCATAGAAAACAGGAAACCTGGATTCTAGGACCAACTAGGCCATGTGAAATCTAGGACAAAGCTCTTACTTAGAAAGTCAGAGCCCGAAGATCTGTACGAAATAAATTCAAAACAACAGAGTGCTGAATTTACTGTTTTACAATATCCTTTCCACTTCTGAAATTTTATATATTTTGTATCTGGGTTGAAAAAAAAATCTTAGGATCCCCACCCCCACCCCGGTTTTGTTCTAGTTCCTCCTCTTTTCTGTTCTCTCAACTTAATACCTTCGATCAAACTTTCACAGCTCCCTATCTCCATCCCCAACCTCCAGGAACCCCAGGAACAACTAGGGAGGAAATGACGATTCAGGACCAATATTTGCGACTTGAAGGGGTGGGAGGATGCGGCTTGGAGTTCCGGCAAGGAGTCTGAAGGCCGAAGACCGAAGGCAGAGGCAGTTGGCCGAGGGAGGGTGGGGGAACAGTATATCGGGGGTTGTGGTGGGGAAAGGAGGAGACTGAGGATAGGAAGGTGAAGGGACGCATAAAGGGTTTGCAAGGTCTGCAGGAAGGCAGGGGAAGCTAGGGTGAAAGATGCCTCACCTCAGTCCGGAGGTCCGGGAAGCGCAGCCCCAGGGAACGGAGGGAGTTCAAGCCTCTCGGCGCCCCTCCCCCGTTCCGATCCCTCCACCCACCCCCACCAGAGCGTCGGCACGCCTCTGCAGGCCAGCCACTTCAGGGGCTTCCAACAGCTCCGCAGCTCTGGGTGCGTGTGCCCGTATCCAAGCAACCAGACCTGGACTGAGCTTGAGTTTCCGGCGCTCCACCCCCGCTGCCTCGGCGTCTCCTCCTCCGAGTTCGAAGGCACTGGGTTCTCGCGAGACGACTGATCTTAACGTTAATTCTTATCCTGTATTCTAATAAATCTCTTAAGGCAAGAAGAAAACTCGCAACCTGCTATGTGTTTATGTACATCAAAGGAAGCCAAATACAGGAGGAAGCAAAGCCCGCCCGTTATGTATATTTTTGTGGTCGCAAAGAACTGGAAACAAAGCAACTGCTCACTGATTGGGAAAAGGCAAAACAAATTGTGGTACACGTGGATAGATGATGCAACCAAAGAACATTTAAGCTCCAAAGACCAAAAGGAAATTATCCTAGTCTCAAGGACTTTACATTCTGCTGGAGGAGACATCCATATCTAAGTATGCAGATGAATATACACTTAGATATACTTATATTACACTTACCTAGGCATATACATATACACTATACAGGGCATACAGACGCAAATACATATGCAGTTACACATACATCTCTATGCATTTATTTGTATGTATATGCACATATGCACATACACATACCTTTATCTAAGCTCAGACTAACAGAAGGATAACATCAGGCAAAACAAGGGGTGCATGCTCCTGAGGACTGGTTCTCATTGGCCAATAAATTTTCTACATCTTAAGTGCATATAGGCTAAATAAAAGGTAGTTTATGGAGAGAGGGCACTTTGCAGTTCTGAAGGTTCCATACAGAAGGAAGGTTCTTCACCTGGGGATCTTTGAACTCGTGTATTAAAAGAATTTTTTTATGAGTGTGCTTCAGTATCATTGATTTCCTTTATATTCCGACTTATTTTTGTGTTCAGAACATTTTTCTATAAAAGAGTCCATAGGCTTCATTAGATCTGTGACATCCATGAAGTAGAAGGTGAAGCTTTAGTTATCTTTAATGAAAGGATTTTCTAAGATAGCCGGGAAGAGGGAGTATATTCTAGATGGGGTCAGTCATGGCAAAAGTACAGAAATAAGAGACTGAATGCAATCTGTGAGGGACAGCAAGAAGGTCAATTTGACTGCTGTGAGTAATAAGCCTAGAAAGGTAGTTTGGGTTGGGATTAAATGCCAAAGCCCTTTAAAAAAAGATGAATTTATATTTTGTCTGATTATGATAACATAATCAGGTGAATTAATATTTTAGAGGTGATTAGCACAGTTCCTGGCACATAATAGAGACACTTAAAAAATATTTCCATCCTTTTGTTTTATGGAGTACAAGAATGAAATGGTCAGATCTGTGCTTAGGGAAAATTCCCTTGGCAGCTATGTGGAGGGTGGACTGGAGTGGGAAGATACTTGAAGTAAGGATATGACTTAGAAGAGTAATGAAATAGTTAAGATGAGAGGTGAAAGACTTGAATTAAGAAGATAGCTATTTGAGTAGTGAGAAGGGGACAGATGCAAATAATAATAATAATGAAGAGATAAAAGCAAGATTTGCAACAGATTATATGTGTAGAGTAAGGGAGAATGGAGAATTTTTTTTAAGTTGAGAACCTGAAAAATATGGTGATAACCCTTAACAGAAATATGGAAGTTTAAAAGAGGGTGGGGTTTGGAGGAAATAATAAGAGCTAGCACTTATATAGTATATTAAGATTTGCAAAGCACCTCACATGCTATTTTATTTCTTACTTAGGATAATCCTGAGACGTAGGTAATATTATCCCCATTTTACAGATAAAACTGAGGCTCAGAGAGGTTAAATGACTTCTCTAGGGTCACATAGGTAGTGTCTGAGGCTAAATTTTAACATAGGTCTTCCTGTCCCCAGATCCAGCATTCTCTATCTACTATGCCACCTGCCTCAGAGAAAGGTATTATTACATTTTTGACATGTAAATTTGTTTTAATTGTTTTCAATTACATGTAGAAAAAATTTTGGCAATTGTTATCCCACATTTTAAAATTCAGATTCTCTCCCTTCCTCTCCCCCTCTCCCCAAGGCAGTAAATAATCTGATATAGGCTATAGGAGTGCTGTCATGCAATACATTTTCCCTTATTCCTATTGCTGTGAAAATAGATACATATCACATACACAAAAAAGCTCATTAAGGAAATGAAGTGAAAAATGGCATGCTTTGATTTGCAATCAGATTCCAATGATTCCTTCTTTAGCTGTGGATAATATTTTTCAACATGAGTCCTTTGGGTTTATCTTAAAATTTTGCTTTCCTGATAACAATTTAGTCATTCATAATAGATTTCTTTTAGTATATACTGTGTTCTTCTGGTTCTGCTAATTTCATTTTGCATCAGTTAATATAAGTCTTTCCAGGTTTTTCTCAAGATAGAAGTTTTGATATGATAAGTTTGATATGTCTCTGAGATATCAAGTTTGAAATATCCAATAAGTGTTATTTATCCTTCATTTTGAAGAGGATCAATGATATCACAGGGTGATGTCTTGACTTGTTTGTGAATTAGATTTAAGTAAAGCAGAGTGGCATGAAGTTGTCAGCCTCATATTCTCTTCCAGACTCATTCAAATACAGTGACAAGACAAGTCAGCATGACTGACAATGGCCTAGGATGTAATGGGTGACCTAGGCATCTTCCATGTCTGACCAAGCTTCACAGTAGCTATTCCAACAACCTTCATGGGCTATTGGAACAAATTATTCTCATTGAATGATTCTGAAGTAGATCTTCACATGCTTGGGGTAGATATCCCTTTAACTCACTGATTGGTGTGAGGCCTGTCAGTTACCCTCAATCTGGTTTAGCTAATCTGCCAAATTAGTTTTCCTGAAATGTGACCTTTTTGAATGGTATAGCTTCTTGGAACCAAAGTTTGATCTGATAAGCTTGATGTCTCTCAGGAGACATCAAGTCTGAAATAGCCAATAGGTAACATGAGAATAGAGATTTGAAGAAAAACTAGAGCTATACATATGAATCTTGGAGTCCACTACATAGATGATAATTAAATAAATGTGAATTGAACATGTCACCAAATAAAAGATTAGAAAGTGAGAAAAGAAGAGGATCCAAAAAAAATGTCTTGGGGAGTAAACCTGTAGTTAGGAGGATTGATATGGAAGATATCCCAGCAAAGGAAGTTGAGAAGGTATAAAGAGAGTTTGAGGAAGTGAGAGAAAGTAATGCCAAGAATAAAAACCCAGAGAAGAGTGTACCAAGGATTAGATGTTCAACTGTCGAATGCTGCAGAAAGGTCAAGAAGGAAAAGGACTGAGAAAAAAACTATTAAAATTTGTATCTTAAGAGGTTATATGTAATTTTATAGAGCAGTTGCAATTGAGAGATAAAATTGGAAGCCAGATTTTAAGGGCTGAGGAGTGAGGGAGGGAGAACAGGAACTGAGAGTGATGAGTATAGACATCTTTTTCTCTGAGTTTGACTAAGAAAGGGAGAATATAGGATTCTATATTGTTTGAGGGAATGGTAGGATTTAGTAGGATCTAGTGAGGCTTTTTTTTTTAAAGGATGAAAATACTAGGATATGTTTGTATGAAGCATGGAAATTAGCAGTAGTTAGGGAGAGATATTAGTGAGGAGTATTGTTGAGGGAGCAGTATATGAGAGAAGATGGGAAGGGCTAGATGAGTGTTGGTGAGTTCAAGAGCCACCTTATCAATCTTAGGTTCAAAGAACCCTGCAGACAGTGACTGCAGCCATGAAATTAAGGCACTACTTGATCCTTAGAAGGAAGACTATGGCAAATGTGGACAGTATACTAAAAAGCAGAGACATCACCTATTCACCAAAGATCCTTATAGTCAAGGCTCTGTTTTTTTTCCAATAGCAATGTATGAGTGTGAGTTGGCCTATAAATAAAGCTGAATGCTGCAGAATCTACACTTTTAAATTGGAGTGCTGGACAGTCCCTTGGACAGAAAGTATATCAAATCAATCAATACTTAAAGAAATTAATTCAGACTACGCTTTGGAAGTTCATATACTGAAACTGAAATACTTTGGTCACATAATGAGACCACACTCACTTCAAAAGGCTCTGATGTTGGGAAAGATTGAAAATAAAAAGACAAGGGGGTGGGGGTGAAAGAGGATGAGATGGATAGATAGTGTCAGATTTTGAGGGATAGAGGAGGATATAGAAATCTGGCATGCTATGTATGGTCCATGGGGGTCACAAAGAGTTCGACATGACTGATCATCACCATCAATAAGAGCAAAGAGTAGAAGGCGATGCCAAGTAATTAAGAGTAGGGGAAGAGAGAGCGCTTTCAATAAAGTTTTCATAGAATACTATGTATTTAATGAATAATGAATATGAATATCAGAGAAGCATGGGAATGTATGAACTGATGCAAAATAATTAGGACCAGGAAAAACTGTATATATATGTATATATGCTTGTATATATATTATGTGTGTACACACACTTTATACAGTGACTATAATAAATATTTTTTAAAATGAAAAGAATGTTATGTATAATGAAAAATAATAAATAAATAGTAAATGTGTATATAAATATATATATAAAAAAACATAAATGAATAAACCTGATCCTAAAAAATGAGAAAATGAACTTCTTTTCATTTTTCCAGAGTTGGGGGAAAATAAGTATAGAATGTTTCAACATAAGTTGTCCAACTTAGTTGTTGTGTTGATTCTACTGAATTATTTTTTCCATTTTGTTTTTATTTGTTACTAATGTAGTTCTTCCTCTAGGACTATACTTCTCTAAAACTTTTACTTAACTTACATTATCACCCAAAGTCCCCAGAGTGTAACTACTATGATTAAAGAGTTTTAGAGGTATATGTTGAGTATCTGTAGTTTCTAATACTGCTACTCACAA
The DNA here is from genome assembly GCF_027887165.1 of Monodelphis domestica. Classification (NCBI taxonomy): domain Eukaryota; kingdom Metazoa; phylum Chordata; class Mammalia; order Didelphimorphia; family Didelphidae; genus Monodelphis; species Monodelphis domestica. Next base: position 247,619,490 of record NC_077233.1, read on the forward strand.
GATCCCTCTGGTGTGCTTCCCATTCATCATCAGCTAGGCTAAATTAATGCTTAGAAAGCATATTTACTAAGCAGGCATAACAAATCCAGGTGTTATAGAAACACTTCTTGCAAACTGGAGACATCCTCTCTTTGCATTTATAATGTCTCTGGGGAAAGGGACCCTCAAAATTATAGAATATAAGAGTGAGACGCATGTATGGAACTCTTACATCAAAAGGGTAACATAACTCCTGGTTACGGAAAGGTAGGATTGGAAGTGCTGGTGAAATATTCACACATTAAGTCCCTGACAGCTTTCTTCTTCTCCTTTTCCATATTGGCTATTTACTGAAAATTTGTCAAAATTTTCCCTATCCAAGTTCATATAGGCTCCTTTGATTCTATTGATAGAACTTTTAAGCCTGTATGAATGCCAGATTAAGAATCCCTGCCTTAAAACTAGTAAGAAAAACACAAAGCAAATACTAGAGACATAGAAAAAGTGTCAGAAGAAAAGCATCACACTGGGTAAAGACTTAGGGAGGTGGCACTGAAATAGAAGATTGGCATTAAAGGCTCTGAACTGAATCTTGAAGAATGTTTTTGTTGTTGTTGAGTCATTTCAGTTGTGCCTAAGTCTCTGTGACCACATTCTGACTCTTAGTGACTTCATTTTGGGATTTTCTTAGAAAATATGGAGAAATGGCTCCAACTCATTTTACAGATGAGGAAACTAAGACAAAAAGAGTTGTGATTTGCTCAAAGTCACCCAGCTAATAATTCTGAATTTTAGGAAGAGTCTTCCTGACTGCAGCCCTGGCACTTTATCCACTGCACCACTTAGCTGCCCTTATTTACTTGGGACATACTTTGTATTTACTTATAAGAAGACTTTGCTATTTCCTTCACTATAAAGTGTGTTCCTTGAGGGCAGGGACTGACTGATTTTTGTCTATGTACTCCTGTGCTTAGCACAATAAATGTTTGTTGAATGAATGCAATACTGTAATTTATACTAAAGAGAAATGTCCCTTTTCTTTAATATTTTAGGGCATATGCCTTTCTGGTCATGCAGCTACTTCCTAGTTAAATACAGAATCAATTAGCTTCAGGTTTCTGCTACCTGTTAATTCTTTTGGTATATCATAACTTCTGAGACTGTTTTCACATTTCTAAAATGAAGGATTAAACTATATGGTCTCTAATGTTTCTTCTATGCTCTAATAGGATTGGAGAAACATTAAAATTATGTACAATGCCTTCTCCCCATTCAAATCTATCCTGAGTGCCCTGCCATATTCATATTCCTAAAAGTGTTCAGTCATTTTCTTGTAAAAATCATATGAAAAAATCTTTTTTGAAAATTTTATTTAATTAGATGATTTAGAATATTTTTCCATGGTTACAAGACTCATGTTCTTTCCCTCCCCTCCCCCACCCCTCTCCCATATCTGATGTGCAATTCTACTGGGTTTAACATGTGTCATTGATCAAGACCTATTTCCATATTATTAATATTTGCACTAGGGTGATCTTTTAGTCTACTTCCTCAGTCATATCCCCATCAACCCATGTGATCCAGAAGTTGTTTTTCTGTGTTCAGTCATTTTTAAGATATTGTCCAAAAACTTTCAATGGTTGTGCTTTCTTCCTCCAATAAGTGTATTTATTTTATATGTATCTTATGTTTATTTATCTGTGAACATATTCTACCCCCTTAGTAGAAAGTAAGCACCTTAAGGGCAGTGAATACATCACTTCTGTATTTTTGTCTCTAGCACCTAGCACTATTAGATGACTAACAAATGCTTGTTGAGTAATATTCCTTGAATTTAATATTTCTCTTATAATCAATGAAGGGATGAATGTATTTAGTAGTATAGTTTACTTTCTATATATTTTTAATCTCACAGACCTTTCCTTCCACCATCTAGTGTTGAGCAAAAGAAATTTTTTTTAAAGCAAGTACCAAGTCTTTCAGGGACTTTAAAAAATATTGACATATTTAGAGTAAATATGTGGTCAAATATGACCAACAAGGTCAACAAACATTTATTATCTATCCTGTGTCAAGCCTCATGCTAACCACTGGGAGATACAAAGAAAGGAAAACACTAACACCTGCCTTCATGGAGCTCATAACATGCAAACAATTATATACAAGATATATACAGAAAAGGCACTCCAATGAGTGTTTTAAATGGGTGCAAAAACTATGGCAGTGATATGACTACAATTGCATCTCCCCCTCTTCACTTCCTTGCTATTTTCATTATTTAAACTCCTGTGAAGAGTGAGGTTGTTCAAGGATATTAAAAAAATGGTGTTCTAATCCTCATCACCACTCCCCCACTTCTGCCTGTATACAACACATATTTATTTCCACCTTAATCTATTTTAATGTTGTTATTGGACACTAATTTTTTCTATAAAATTATGGTCATGACTTAAAAAAGATATATACAGAAAGATGGCTAACTAGTATTAACGGGTATAGGGAGAGACATTGTAGAAGGTAGGATTTTATCTGAGATTTAAAGGAAGCCAGGAAAGGGAAAGAATTCCAGAACTGGTGGAAAGTTAAATGCCGGAGTAGGGAGATGGATAGACAAGAGACCAGTGTCACTAGACTGTAGAGTATGTGTGGAGGAAGAATGTATAAGAAGTCTGGAAAGGTAGAATGGAACCAGGTAATGAAGGGTTTTGAATGCCAGAGAATTTTGTATTTGATCTTGGGTGTGATAGGGAGCAACTAGGGTGTACTGAAGAGATGATGATGGGGGGGGGGGGTCGACATGGTCAGTCCCCCACTTTAATAAGATCATTTTGGGGCACCTAGGTAATAACAGTGGAGAGTCAGGCTTGAAGTCTGGAGGACCTGGGTTCAAATATGGCCTCAGGCATTTCTTAGATCTGTGACCCTGTGCAAATCACTTAAACCCAATTGCTTAGCCCTTGCTGATCTTCTGTCTTAAGAATTGATATTAAGGCAGAAGGGAAAGGTTTTTTTTTTTTAATCACTTTGACATTTGAGTGGTGGATGGACAGAAAGAGAGAGGAAAGACCATGCAGGAAGACCTGCCAAATAGTCCAGGCATAAGACTATGAGGGTTTGTACCATGGTAGTGGCAATATCAAAGCAACAAAAGTGTAGAGAAGGTCGACACCTTGACAGAATGTGGCAACTCTTAATATAGTGTGAACCTTAAAAATTCCCACACCCTACTTCATAAAATTGGATTAAGACCATTCCCCATTTGGACAGTGAACTCTACTTAGATTAGGAATGTGAGAACTCTACTTCGTCTGCCCTAGGGGGAGATAAAGTTGTAAACTCTTTTCTGAACAATGAAAAGTACTTAAAACCATACTTATAATAAGGCAAAAAGTTCTTAAGATACATATATAAGTACCTATAAAGGTCAAGCAACTTGTGAATTTACAAGGAACAAAGAGCTGAGAAACTTACTCAGAGCTTTCTGGATGTGAATTACTCAAAAATTTACACCTTTTTAGGTGTGAACTAAGAATGGTCTGTCCTTTGAAAAACGTCTACTGTGATTGGTAGATGGAAGAACTTAGGGGAGGTGACATAGGAGAAAATTCCCTATATAAGGAGCTGACAGGCTCTTAAGAAGAAACAGTCAGCTGGGAAAGGCTGCCTTGAAGGGTCTCTCTTGAGACTCTCTGGGGGACAATTCAGATTGAGGCTTGGAGCTGGTGAAGTCAGCTGAGATGGAGCTGGCCTGGTGTCACTAGAATTCTTGCTTAGACAGATTTTGTGGTGAGTGGTAAAAGATTGACTGATCTCTCTCTCTTAAGACTCAGGTCTAGGCCATGTTGGCTTAAGACCCTTCATATTTATTCCTTTCTTATTCTTTCTCTCTTTCTTTAATTCCTCATTTGTATTAATTAAATTCTCTATAAAACCCAGTTGATTTGGGTATATTCATAATTGGGAATATTTCCCTGGCGACCACCTTATATATTGATTTAAAACAAGACACTGTAGTGGAAACATATTTTCTGCAGTCACAATTTACTCACCCACTCTTATATCTACTACAATTTATATCTTCCACTATTTTACTCACTACAGTTTATGAACATCAACCATTTTAACTCTTACAATAGGTAAGCAAGTCAAGGATGACATCTAGGTTGAGAGTTTGGGTGACTAGGAGTGTGGTGGTGCTTTCAAGAGTAATAGGGAATTTAGAATGAGAGTTTGGAGGGAGATAATGAGTTCTGTTCTGGACAACAGCTTTTAACATGTCTAAGGGTCGTCCAATTCGAAATGGCCAATGCGCACTCGAACATAGAAAAAAAAAACCCCACTGTATATCTGGTGCTGGAATTGGAAAGGTTGCCCATATAAATGAAGAAAAGTGTGGACGTATTGGGGAAGACGGAATGGAGAAGCCAAGTAAGGTCGCAAAATGTTTGCACAAAACTACCACTTCCAAGGTGCAATGCAGAGAGCTCTGCTTTCCAGAACTGCTCTGAATGAACTCGCTTTTACCCTGTCCCGCTCCTAAACCCAAGCTGGCCCATTGCTTTGCAGGACTTGTTAGTCCTGACTGGTCTCCAGTTCAAACTAGGTTAAATTCAGATGATATGAGCACTTGTGTCCTTCGGCGGCGATGATTTCATTCCTGCTTTCTTGTAAAAGAGTTAAGAACCCGGGCCTGGACAATGAATGATGCTTGAATCCCCGCCGCTGGCTTTTGCTTAATGCGTCACGTCCGTCCGCGGCCGATGACGCCTTCCGGTGTGCGGCGGAGGGTTGCTGTGTCAGAGCCTCCCCCCCCCCTCCCCTTCGCCTGCTTGCCGGGGTCTACTCACGGTTTCCTCTTTCCCGCCCCAGTCTCCTCCTCTCACTCTCTAGAGTTTCCGCAAAAACTCTCTGCGGGTGGCTCGTTCGATTAGCCGGGGTGGTTTTTGGCCCATAACTTTACAGTCCGCCTTTTTGTGGCATTTGCGGGACAAGCACTGTGTCCGTTTCCCGGGGTTTCCTCTCCCTCGGGCGCACTCCTTCTTGCCTTCACTTCGTCCCCGCGCTGCCCTGCGGACTCGGGGCCATGGCGAGCGGCGGGGGTAGGTACCGGCTGAGTTGCTCGCTCTTGGGCCACGAGCTGGACGTGCGGGGCGTAGTGGCCGGCCTTTACCCGCCGGGGGCCTTCGTGTCGGTGTCCCGGGATCGCACTACCCGCTTGTGGGCCCCGAACAGGTGAGCATGGCCGCGAAGTCCAGAGAGGGGCATAGCCCCGCCCCAGGCTTCCCCTTTGGCCCTTGCTTTTTGGAGGCCCCTTCTTGCCCCCCCCTCCCCCCCGCAGGAATTCTTGCAGAAATCTTGACCTAAGAGATTAAATTGTGCTTTTGCAGCCGGTCGAAATTATCCAGAGCTGAGCTACCTAGATTCGGTATCACGGAATACTCAACCTTGCATTGCCGCACATCTTTCCTTGATTAGGCCCAGGATACTTCACGGAGTTGTTGACAAAGGATAGGAATTGTTTACAGTTTTTGGCAAAGAATTTCAGAACCTTTACCTCCCAAATCACTAATACACGGTCGCGCCCTTTTATTTTCTCTATTCGTGTGTCAGATTTCAGGAGCCTAATACGATTAGTGTTAGTGATTTAAGAATCTTTTTATAGTAGCATGGTGCTAAAGAATATTTGTCATAAAAGGGAAAGTTACTCCCTGGACCCTGTTTTTTGATATTGTTTTGTCCTTCAAAGGCAGCTTGACAAATGTTAATTTCCAAGCATATAACCAGGCAGAACTTTGTGTGTCCGGATCTTCTAGGTTGATGGTGGGGAAGCCAAGGAAGATGTATTGATTCTCTTGTATAAAAGCTTGTGTAAAAACTTGTATAAAAGCACGTATAGAATTTTGTTTTGGAGTTTCTCACAAATATTGACGTCTTTGGGATAGTAGTGATTCTTCCTCTTAGTGTCTGTTAATCAGATGCAGTTATCTAAAATATAAGAATTTATTAAAGGCCTGTTATCTTCCAGGCACTAGGGATACAAGTAAAGAGGAAGAAACTCACATTCTAATGGAGGAGACAACAGAAATGCTGTTCCCTGCAAATTCATGGTACTTTTCTGAAGTGTAGTCAATATATTGACTGTCAACTATATCAGTAATGCTTAAGCACATTGGAATCTCTTCATTGTGGATACTCATTCTGCTGGTACAAATGGAAACCCATCCTTATAGTGGTATTTCTTCTCCCTGTTTTTCATAAATCTTTCAAAAAGGAGCTCCCTTTCATTCTTTGTCCTTTAACATTTATTGGTAATTGTTATCAACACTTTACTCTCCAAGTGACCATCAGTTTGTCTCTACTTACAATTGGTTGTTTCCTGGATGGCATCTTTTTTTCATGCTACTTCTTGCATGCAGATTATCATTGGCAATATATTGTAGGTTACTTGTGCCCACTATGTGTCTTTCCACATGTCCTTTGGGTGTTCCTAATTTTGAATCTTTGGATATTGTAGTGTGTCATGATTGGAAGTCACATAGCACCCATGAGAGTCTGGTGGTGTTCCAAACGTGGATGTTACATAAGGAAACATCTTGGGATCATTGGCAGCAGTATCCCAAAGGCACATTGGAAAATCTCATTTGTTTTCTTCTGTTCAATTCTAAGTTCATTTTTCATCTATAATAGATGAGTTTGTGTGTGTGTTCCATTCATATGCTGATAAAATAGTTCATTAGTCCATCTTTTAAACTACGTTTTATAATCTAGGCTATACATGTTCTTCATCTACCTTGTTTTTCCTACCTGGGTTGTTATTCCAACCCCCTTTTGAGCGACTGGATCTCAATGAGGAGATCCTATAATAGTCAGGAGTTTATTGTAATCAGTCTATTATGTGTCAATAGGAACATCTAGGAAATCTTATTTCCAATAGAATATGTCTTCCATATGAACTTTTACCATGATAAGTCTCCATGGTACTAGCAAATCTTTGGCTAGTATGTCTTCCACTTTTAGATCTTGTTTGACATTCTTCAATCAGCTTTCTCTATGGTTGCATCTGTCAAGAAATCAATGAATAATCTTTACTTTTTGTATCTTGATTTTGTTAAGGGGGCATTTGTTGTTTGGTTGAGTCAAATTTATTCTTTTGTTAATTGTTAATTGGCAATTTTTCTTAGTCATTTGTGTGGTGCTAAAGATATGACTTCTTTTGATAGTTATCTATGAAAGCTTGCCTTTTCTGATGTTTTTATCAAGGATACACTTTGATACATGTAGACACCTTTCCGAAAAAGATTTTATGTAGGAAAGAGGCATGGGTTGGGATTTGCTGGATGGTTGCTCACTTGCATCTTTTTTTTAATGATAATATCTTCTGAGGTTTTTCATTTTGTTCTTTTGGTAAAATTATAGATTTCTGAATTGGAATATCTAGTTCTATCCTTGAAAAAGATTCCTTCTCTGACATTTTCAATGATTGCCTATCCATCCATTGCTGGTTGTGAAGTACACTCTACTATCTACTATGGTAGTCTTTAGATAACTAATGTTTAAGAAGTTTTTCCTAATTTCAAACATAAATTTGCTTCTTTGTACCTTCTACCCATTGATCCTAGTTTGGTACTTGGGATCAAGCAGAATAAATCTAATCCATTTTCCATATGTTAGCCCTTTAGATACTTGAAGATAGTTATTTTGTCCTTCCAAGTCTTCTCTTCTCCAGGAGCACCTCTCTAGTATCTTCAAAGGAGCTTTATGTGATATTAGCTTTATATACCATGATCTTGAATCCCTCTGAGATGTTCAGTATCGATCCCCGAGGACCTTCAAAATTATCACCTCGAACATGGATTTCTTCTGTATGTACTAGACAAGGTATGGCAGCACTTCCCATCTCCATCTTCTTAAATGCCATTTCCATTTCTTCATATAATGCATCAAGAATTGAGATCCTGAAGGCTAGATGTGGTATTTCCACTATTGCTGATGAGAAATACTGATAACTGTTCATAAATGTTTTTCTGATTATTTGACTAAGGTCTCATTCTGTTATCTTTCATTACATTTTATTCTTCTGTGAGGTAATACTTTTTTCCTCCTCTTCTTGTAATGTATCTTTAAACTATGGTTTCAGTGTTACAACTAAATGTTTAATCAAGACAAACATCCTTTCGAAGTTTGTATCAGGATTTTTCTTTAACTGGATGGAAGTATTGCTTGGTACTTGCTGTCATGGGCAAAGTCCACCCTGATGGTCCCCAGCAATTTGCTAGTCTTCAAGGTAAATAAATTCACCTATTGATTTCAACGGACATTTATTAAACATCTATTGAATTGCTCAACAATTGGCTTATTCCAAAGAGGACAGATGAAAGATTATGTGATCCTTACCCCCAGGGACCTTCACATCTGTCTTAGGTCATAATAGCAATCCTGGGGCTTAGAACAGAGTTTCATGAAAGACAGAATTATTAGTAATAAATAGTAGATCCTTTATTTACACATACAAAAGGTAGTTTAGGACCTAAAGCAAAACACTTAGGGGCAACAAAGATAAATTACAACTATATCAGCTACTAGAGTCTAGTTCATATGTTGGGACTAGGTCCACTCAGCTTTGGGGAGCTTTCAGTTACTTGTATTTGATTTTGCATTTGGGATGCTTGGGTCACAATCATTTTCCACATCAGACTAGATTCATAAAGTTGCTAAAAGTTGTGAGTTTTTATGGGTGAGAAGTTGGATTCTTGTTCCAAAGAGGCCAGTTGTAATTCTAGATACTGGATCCTTGAGTCCTTAAAATTGGGAATATAAACCTGTGGTATGGAAGTTTCCAGAAAGTGGCAGAATTAGTGTTTAGCAAGAAAGGGAGGAAAGTTCAAAGTTCCAATCCTAGGCACCCTGCCATAAATTAACTTTTGAGTTTCGGATATGCCTGTAGGTTGTAGGGTAGTCACATATTCCTAATGAGGATCAAACATATAGAAGCAAGTATAATTCAGGTTAGATGTAGATTCTCAAAAAGGAAAGTCCAAAGTACACTAGGAAAATTTGAGAACATAATTCTGCCAAGTAAGGTTAGGAAAGGTTTCATATAGGAAATGGCACCTTCAATAAACATTGAACAAGAGCACGTATAGATGAGGGAGTTCATTCCAGGGATGGGATGCCTTTACCATAGTGCTGGGTATAAATAAGTGCTTTATAAATACTAGTTGATTTGGAGTAGTATAGTCTTTGTGAATGTAACAGAATCAAGATTGCATGATGAAGTCAGGGAACAGTAATTACTAGCTAAGTTTGGCTTACAGTGGCTTGAAAGAGAATAATGTAGACTAAAGCTGAAAAGATAGATTGGAATTAGATTGTGAAGGGCTTCAAAAACCCTGCTAAAGACATTTGTAGACAGCAGCCTAGGTTTTTTTTAGCAGGAAAATAACATTAGTTTTGGGTATTAGGAAGTTATTGGGGCAGCTGTGTGAAGTATGGAAGGAGACTAAAGGTCAGGGAGTTTTGGTAAAAAACTATTGCAGTAATCCAGGTGAGAAGTAGAAAACTAGGCTTGTTGCATCCCAGATCTAGAGGTACATAAATGCATTGTGATTTACTTTAGGATGGGGGGAGGGAATAAAATATTTGTATTATGTCTACTATGTCCAGCTCACTGTGCTAAGTGCTTTTTAAAAAAAACTAAATAGAGGGTTTGAGTTTAAATCCTAGTCTTGTACTTCAAGAAATTGAATTGGTTCTAAGATCAGCTTTTGGGGTTTTAGAATTACTCTGGAGTGGATATCTCTCTTTATTCTTACTAAGACTCAATCTCCCTGAAGGAAGTTATTAATGGCTTCTGGGAGTGTCTTTTATCCTGGAAATAGCCCCATAAATTGAATCTTCATGAGCCTGGAATAGTTACCATGGTGTTGCTTCAAATTCCTTGGGTTTGTCTCTGATTTTATGGGCTAGACCAGTGAAGGCAAACCTATGGCATGCATGCCAAAGATGGCACACAGAGTGCTCCATATGGGCACCCATGATGCCCTCTCCCCCAAGTTTGTTACTGGAAAGGCAGAGGAACGTGTCTCCACCATACCTGAAGACATTTTTTCACATCTCCCACCCCTATGCCCAGCAGTTCAATGAGAGTGCACAGGGGGTTAGGTGGGCAGCTCATAGACCAGGCATGCCCAGCTCTTGGTGGGGGGCAGGGCATGGCATTTGTTCTGGGGTGTGATATGGAGGTGGGACCTGGTACTCCGTCTCTAAAAGGTTTGCCATCACTGGTTTTGTAGACAATGCTTTTGAACTTCAGGCTTAGCACAGGTGAGGTTTTCTAAGAGCCTAGGTCCTTTACTTAGATATTCTACTTTAGTGTGTCCTTCATTCCATCCCCTGCTCTCTGCATATCAAAATCATAAGCTTCTTTGATTGTCCAGTCCTACGCTGCCTCTCTCCAGAAGCAAAAATCTCCTCTGATAATTCTAGTCACAAGTCTTCTCTCCCTTTTCTGAACCACCCTATAGTACTAAAGGCATGCCATTTACCACTATGTAGTTTTAGTAATCTTTTCTTATATGTTCATTTTGTGTCTTCGTTATGCCAAACTAAGTATCTTACAGATTTGATAAACTTTTAATTGGTTTATTTAATTATGTGCAGTACAACATAGTGCTACAGTACATAGAACAGATCGAAAATCTTGTCTTCATGTTTACTACTGAATTGTGGAACAACTACTTGATGACCCTGTATTAGACCCTCTTCTGTAATTTAGAACAGTGGACATGTCATTTATTAAAAAACATAATATTTAAATCAAATTCAAATGTGAATGCTTATCATATGTTAATGCTTTGTTAACTGTCATTTTTAAGGTTTTGGTAGTGGAACGAATTATTATAATTACAGTTATTTCACTTGAACCAGAACTCTTGAGTTTAGGGTTATAGTTGCTGAAAAGTGAAATGAAGATTAAATGTATGAATAAGCAATCAACGTAAAATTTATTTTCACTTTTTTCTTCATGTTCCTTGTTTTCTCCATTAATTGATATATTCTTTTCAATGACATTTCAACTAGATTTTTAGCTATAAATAGTAAAGCTTATTTTGAGGTAGGTACTATGGTACCTTTTTGTTTTTTAAATAAATAGAGAATTTTAAAAATTGATTTTTGCTAATGTGAAAACTTAATTCATTTTTGGCGATTTAATAGTAACTTTAAGATAATATCATTAGAATAATTAACACATTAAAGTTCAACTAAAAGAAAAACTATATAATGAAATGTCTGTATCTTTGATAGTTTGGCATATCTTGGATATCTAGGGAAATAAAAATATGCACTATATTGATTAGCATATCTTTTCAGTCCTAACAGGGGCTTCACTGAAATGCACTGTATGAGTGGGCACTCCAATTTTGTTTCTTGTGTATGCATCATACCTTCAAGTGACATCTATCCTCGGGGACTAATTGCCACTGGTGGAAATGACCACAATATTTGCATATTCACACTGGATAGTTCAGCACCACTTTATATACTTAAAGGTCACAAAAACACTGGTAAGTATATTTTAATTTTCTTTACATAAAGTTTTTTCCTCTTTGAGTTGGATTAACTTCATATTTTCCAGTCAATAAGAGTCACAATTTTGCTTTTGCTTTCAATACTATAATAATTCTAAGTCTCATAAAGTATTTAAAAATATTTCCAATTTATTTTAATACTGAGTTGATGCCATAACATTTTTACTTACTGGTAAAGTCAGGTATTCCTATGAATTTTAGAATTATATCATTACTAGTGAGTAACAAATTCATATAAGAGTAAGTTTGCATACCCCTTTTCTTCACCATAACCTCTTTTCTAGCAGAAAAATGAGGCATAATTTGGATGGTTTTTCTTAATTACAATGTGAAAAGGAGTATTAATTTGAGGATTAGATCATCAGATTCCTTTATATTCTAGGAAGTTTATCTAAAAAGGCTGAATGACACTAGATGCATTTGCTTAAATTATAAATCAAGTCATAAGTTATAAATATAGTTATAAATTAAGTTATAAGGTATCTCTTACAATCCTTTACCTTTTGTCTTATTGTCAGTGCTAAGACAGAACAGTGACAAGGGCTAGGCAGTCAAGGTTAAGTGATTTGACCTAGGTCACACAGTTAAAGTCTTTCTGACTCTAGGACTGGCTATTTATTCACTGTGCTACCTAGCTGCCCCTATAATGCCCTTTCTAAAATGAGAAACTCAGGTACCACAAGCAGCCATATGGAACCCTGAATTATTTTCCTTTTTAAAATACAAAGTCAGATTTGAGGGCAGAGAAATATATTAAAATATTGACTGATTTTTTTTCACCCACTAGTCTGTAGTCTTTCTTCTGGAAAATTTGGAACATTACTTAGTGGCTCATGGGACACCACAGCCAAAGTCTGGCTCAACGACAAATGCATGATGACCTTACAGGTATCGTGATTCTGTTTGAATAGTCAAGATAATAAATAATTGAGTATCTTTTTGAACTGTTATATTATTCTTTGGCCCCTTTGTTGTATGATCATTTTTTGGCCTCATAAATTGATTCCAGTCTTATTCTTAGGGTCATACAGCAGCAGTATGGGCAGTGAAGATATTACCAGAACAAGGTTTAATGTTGACTGGGTCAGCAGACAAAACTATTAAACTTTGGAAAGCTGGAAGATGTGAAAGAACATTCTCTGGTAAGAATAGGAAACAGATTTACTTTAGTTTATGTGATTCTATTCCATTTTGAAAATTAAGTTGGTATATCTCTCTAAGGAGTTAGTATGAGTAGTTAAAGTAATCCTAGATTTGGAATGAAAACAACTGGATTTGAATCTTATCTTTTGCTGCTTAAATGGCTCAGACCTTAGTAAAGTAAGTCACTTCTGGCCTCTGAAACCGTATTCACTGTTTTTATGCAGTTAGGCTTGAAGGAGTTATTTTTATATAAATTATGAAGAAACCTCAAAAGTCCATGCCATGCTGATTGCTATCTATCTGTCTGTCTATCAAAACATCTATCTGGCAATATTGTTATTGCTTTACTTTAAGTGTAAACATAACACACCAGAAAACACTAGGATTTATTTATAATGTGTTTCTAAAAGGCAGACTTTGTAAGCTTGAATTATTAGGTAATTCTAAAACTGAGTTGATTCTTATCTGTTTTCACAGATTTTACGTAACTAGACAAAATAAGGAACAAGAAAATATTTTCTATTTGTTGTCCTTGGATTAATTCATTTTTTCAAAGTTAGCAGTTGTCACAAGTAGCATTAGGAGAAGCTTCTTCTTTATACTTCATTAAAAGCTGAGATGAAGATAGTAATGAGAGACAACTTTCACTGTTTCATATTCCACATTTAAAAGAAACACATGGGATTTTTGTTAATTCTGGAAATCAAATTTGTTGCTAGTCTAACATTGATGTGCCTCAGCAACAGAAAATTGAACATAGAAAAAACCTGAACAACATATTAATGTGTTCTAAGCAATCTTGTATATATCTTAATTTTTTTAAAATGTGAAAATTATAGACTCTGTGCCAAATAGCATAACTTATATGGATCCCCAAATAGGTAGTATAAAGTATACTGTATCCAATTCACTCCCTCTTAAATTGCCTTATATTTAACTACTTTGTATTTGGTTGCAATTTTTCTTTTTAGATTTACTCTATAGGTAGTCCTTGTTGATCTCCTCATTTGAGTGTAAAGTTCTTGTAAGATTATTTCATTTAATGTTTTTATTCTCAGCTTCTAGCACAGTACTAGTAACAAAGAAGGTACTTTATAAATGTTTATTGATTTATTGATGCATAGCAGTTGACTGACATTTTATTCCTTTTGGTTAGTAACAATCTTGTCAGAGATGACATTATAAACATTCTTTTTATGTAAATTGTTGAGTATTCATTATGTTTGATAAAATTTGTCTTACATAATTGTTTACTAATTCATTATATTGCAAACTAAAACTCAGAACTTGGTCTTTGTAAAATCTGATATTTAGGCATTTTAACAAAAGATAATTGTTCTCAGAATTTTTAGGTGGAAAATTTGAAAGAATGTTGAAAGAACACATTTTCATTTTACCTGAATTATGTAACTTTATTGATGTATGGTCAGAACTAAAATACAAACTGATTCTTTTATCTCTTCACAGATTAAGATCTCATTTTGTAGATTAGATGTTCCTTTTCTATGTTTTATTTAAACTCTGCCTTAGTAACAACTCTTAAAATAGAGGGGCAAGGGCTAGACAATGGGGATTATACATCTTGGAAATGTCTGAGTCCACTTTAAGTATGTCTTCTCAACTCCGGTCTGGTGTTCTTTCCACTGGGGCAACAAACTGCCCCAGATGTTATTATACTTTAATATATTACATAAATTTTATGCAACAATATAATTGAACTACTGATACTCTTTGTTAATTTCTTTTTTTCCTTATGAAGGTCATGAAGATTGTGTGAGAGGTTTAGCAATTCTAAATGAGACAGAATTTCTTTCTTGTGCAAATGATGCCAGTATTAGAAGATGGCAAATCACTGGCGAGTGTCTTGAAGTATATTATGGGCATACAAATTATATTTATAGTATATCTGTTTTCCCAAATTGTAAAGGTAAGAACATATAGTATAACTATAAAAGTATAGTAATGGGCATTTTTTATAAAGTAGGTTTTTTAAAAGTTTAATAATGAATTATTTGATATTTTAGTAACTTCATATCTTACTTAAATCAGGTACCTTCTTCCACATCACAGGAATTAAGGGTGCAGTGCCCCCCCCCCTTCTGATCTGAAAAATTCAAGTAAAAATTTTTGGCCCTTTTATACCACAGAAATTTGAATTTTTTCTTTTATGGGGGAATGTATGGTACCTTATATTCCTTTAGGAATTACTAAATTTTTTACATTATCTACATTTTTATTTTAACTTTAAAAAGAAATTATGCATATTTACGGCATTAAAATATAAAATATATTTTTGCATTTCTGAGTTTCTAAATTTTTTTGTGTTGTCTGTTGGCCTAAATGTGTTTCCTGTAGTTTTCTCTAACACTCCCTCCAAATTCTTATTTAGATTTTTTCTTTTTAAAACCCTTACTTTCTGTCTTAGAAGCAATACTATATAGTTTCTAAGGCAGAAGAGTGGTAAAGGCTAAGCAATGGGGGCAGTGGGGGTTAAGTGACTTGCTCAGAGCAACAGAGCTAGGGAGTATCTGAGGTCACATTGGAACCTAGGACCTCACATCTCCAGGCCTGGCTTTCAATCTACCAAGCCACCTAGCTGTGTCCCCCAACCCCCCATACCCATTCATGATATATTAAAACTATAATAGGAAAAGTTGAGATGTGGAAGGGATACCTGCACTAAATTCTCTTCATAGCAAAAGGCTTGTGTTTTATATATCAATGCAAACTCATGATTAATTACAAGATTAAAAGATCTTTGACCTCAGAAAAAAACTGAATTGATTGATGTATTGGTATGATCCATGGTTTTCTAATGGAATAGTTCAGTATATGGACTATGAGTGAAGAAGGGGCATAATGAATTTTAATTTAATTATACTTGGAAGAGAAATTATACAGTATATCTGCCATTCTGCCTGAGATTTTAAGGAACAGAAATACACCTCCAAGCACTAATTTGATTTAACTATGAGGTTTATTATAGTATACAAACTGCACTGATGGGCAAAGGAAATTGAGTAAACTGGAAATATTGAGAAAATCAGATTGGCCCTGACTATTTCTTGCAACTTTTGATTGTTAGTTATTGGTTCTATTCTTATTAATGGTACAGGTCCAGGAGAGAGCAGCCTTACGTAGAACTTTCAGCAGGTTCCACAGGCCCAAGCTAATTGGTGCTAATATTGCTTTTATATTTAGGAAGACAAAGGGAGCTGAGTTCTTTATGGAGGCAGATCCTAGACATTTCTGATTATACCAAGCAAGAATAGATAGAATAAACACAGTGGTTGGCAGAATTACTTTGGAATTCAGGGGCCAGTCTCCCTTATAGACTCATTCATCATTGTAGCATCCATGTTCTGCCCCTGATTACAATCCCCAGGGGAAGGAGCCTAGACTAATTAGAATAGTAGAAGAAAAAGCTTATAAATTTGCTATTTATAAGTGTTCATTCATCTTAATTATTATAGCTAATTGTTCCTTTGTTCATTTTAGATTTTGTGACAACAGCAGAGGACAGATCTCTGAGAATATGGAAACGAGGGGAATGTGCCCAGACAATCAGACTTCCAGCTCAATCTATTTGGTGTTGCTGTGTGCTAGAAAATGGTGACATTGTGGTTGGTGCGAGGTATTCAAATATCAGTTTTAAAGTATTAAGCATTTTCTGTGTGCTTAGACTTGTGTTAGGTATTGTGGGATGTAGTAGTATAAGAAGACATAAGTCTTGCTCAAATAATTTACTCTTGAATTGGAGTAACAAAAGTATACCTGAAAGTAAAAAGATAGCATTTTTAAATTGCCTGTAGTATATATTGGCTTAATATACTTTTTTTTAAAAAAACTTTATCTTCTGTCTTAGAATCAATATTGTGTATTGGTTCCAAGGCAGAAGAGCAGTAAGGACTAGGCAATGGGGGTCAAGTGACTTGTCCAGAGTCACACACTTGGGAAGTATTTGAGGCCAAATTTGAACCCAGGACTTCCTCTTTCCAGGCCTGGCTCTTAATCTCCTGAGCCACCTAGTTGCTCCCCATAACACTCTTATAAAACAAATTGTTCACTATCGATGACATAAAAAAGCATTTTAAAAGGTTGAGATCACTATGGGAAATAGATACGGCTTCATGGAATAACTGAGACTTGAGTTCAGTGTCTTGAAGGATAAATACAAAAGCATCATTTCTACTGGAAACAATATGGAAAGGTATGAGTTAAAAGTGAGCATCAATGTGTATGAGGGATAATAAAGAAGTCAGGCATTACTAGAGTAGAAATTATACATTAGAGAGTATTGGGAAACACATCTGGACAGATACTACTGAATTATTGAAAGTCTCAAAACTTTGAGATATCTAGAATAATAGAATCCCTGATTTGAAAGATAATTAAATGTGTCAGACAGTCAGCCTGAATTGAAAGATACTAAATTTGTCATTTAGATTCTAAAGATGTCATCTAGAGCACTGAATTGTTAATCTCCAC
Source organism: Monodelphis domestica (assembly GCF_027887165.1). NCBI lineage: Eukaryota > Metazoa > Chordata > Mammalia > Didelphimorphia > Didelphidae > Monodelphis > Monodelphis domestica. The sequence goes on from NC_077233.1 coordinate 247,636,688, forward strand.
TACAGTATCTTTAAACCTCTTGTTGGAGATAACACCTTCATTTTGCAGATGAAGAAAACAAAACCTATGGAGGTTATATAATTTGGCCGAGATTGCCTGGCTAGTTTTTGCCTGTCAGGATTAAAACCTTGGTTTATATAGCCCCCCTTTAGAGCCCCCCCTTTTTTTTTTGCTGATTGTAGCTGCTATAATAGAAAGGAAGGAACTGTTTAATAGAAATATTCAAATAAGGAAAGAAGCACTGACTGCATTAAGGATAAGAAAAAGTTTAGAGAATGACAATGCTATTTAACAGAAATAGGAAAATCAGGGAAAGAGGCAAATTTTGGGTATAAAATTAATTTGATTTTATATTTATTGAGATTATTCTGGATCAGCTACATAAAAGTTGTATTTATATACAGGAAATAGGAATTTGAACATAGACTTAAAGAATATCAGTTGGAGGAGACCTCAAGCAAATTGTAAAATTGAAAGAGTTTCAAGATCTGGGTTCAAATTTCATGTTGGCCACTTAGTATGTGACGTAGGGCAATTCCTTCTGTGAGAACTATGGCATAGGGAGATGAGCAGAGGACCAAGGACCACATAATAGGGATAGAAAAAAATTGAATTTGATGTCAGATGATGTGTCTTCAAATCACATCTCTTGTTAATACCTATAGGAGTTTCATTTTCTTCATCTGTGAAATGAAGAAGTTGGACAAGACAGTCTCTAAGAGCTCTTCCAGGTTTAAATTCTGTGATCCTGTGATCTTCACAGCTAGGAGGCAGGAAGCAAAACAAGAGTAGAATAAAAATATCAGAAAAGAATAGTTGAAAAACTTAAGATTATTTCATATAAGTAAAAGGAGAGAGTTTTAAAGAGAGGATGTCATCAATACTAAATGTTCATGTGATGTCAAGGAGAAAGAAAACTTAGAAAAACTCAATGGAGTTTGGTTTGGTAACCTAAGTGTAGTGATGGCAAAAGGAAGGAGATTAAAAAATAGTAGAGAGCATTTAAGGAGGAAGCAAGTGGTGACAAATTAGAGGCAAATCACTCTTGTAAGAAGTTTAGTTTTAAAAATAAGAGAAATAGGAGACCATGGTCAAAAGACTGCTTGGGGATTTTTATTGTTAAAGTAACTAAAGTTACTAAGCATATTTGAGGGTAGAGGGAAATATTGAAGATATGGTAAAAGAGTTAAAGAGTAAATGTAGAAAATTAGTATCTTGTAAGGAAAGTGCTGAGATTTGAAAGTAAGTCTGGAAAAGTTAGTTTTGGATATCAGGTATACTTTCAGGAGGAAAAGATAGATGCATATCTATGCTAAATAATCCATCTTAAATTTTAGGAATTTATGTGAAAAGTTATTTACTTAAAACAGTAGTGACAATAGGTTTAGGAATGATACAATTGTAATGCTAGAAGGATATTTGGAGATCCAGAGATTTTGAGTCAATAAGTCTGGGACTTATAAGATCTGCCAAATAAGACCTTATATCTAAGCTAGTTGTCTTCACTATAATATTTCCCAGACTTTCTTTCCTCTGAAAAAAGGGAAGAGTATGCCCACTTTGATTTTTTTTCATGGAATTTACCTTGGAGCTCCCTTGGTAGTGATCTCTGAAATTTTAAGGAAATGAAAGTAACTTCTCCTTATACAAATGAAGGGATCTCTCTTCTATACCATCATTTCTACCCCACATTCCATTTTACAGGTTAGAAAATTGAAACTTAGAAGGGTTAACACAACGAAAATCACAAGACCAATTATAGTAAGATCTGGGACTTGGTCTCTTGATTTCTAGTTTAGTGTTCTTTGATGTATACAATGAAACCTCTATGAAAAGTTAATTTTTTCCTTCAAAAAAAATTGTGCAAAGCTTCAGATTTGTGTTAATAGTAAATATTCACATTTGAGTTTATAATTTTAAAGTGAGTTTGAAATCAAAGTTTGAGCTTAAACACCAAAGTATATGTTTCCTGTAAACTTTATCCCATAAATGATCAGATTTTCTGTCCATTGCATTGTCTAGAAAGTAAAAAAGATTTAAATGCTTAGAGCTGTTTTCTTTCAAACTATTTTATTGTTCTTGCCAACATTATCTTTGGCTTTTTGACATATAGATACCTATGTTTTATATAAATATGCATATCAGTTTGGCCATTCATTTGTCAGCTTTATAGAAATGTTAATTACATTTCTGCAGCTTATCATTTTTGATTCATGAAATTGTCAACATTTATTAACATAAACTTAAATAAGTTTACATTTATTTATTTATTTTTTTGCAGTGATGGCATTATCAGAGTGTTTACAGAATCAGTAGATCGGACAGCTAGTCCTGAAGAACTTCAGGCTTTTGAAAATGAACTTTCTCAGGCAACTATTGATTCAAAAACTGGTGATTTAGGGGACATTGATGCTGACCAGCTTCCAGGAAAAGAGCATCTGAATGAACCTGGTAAATATTTTTTCTTGGGCAAAAATCTTTCCCTTTTGTGGAAGGATTATGGATAATTCATATGGATATGACTTTATTAATTTTCCAAAATTGTAATTAAAGTGCCAGATAGTGTAGCTCTTAATCTCTGATTTGAAATTCATACTAAGTAAGAAGAATACAGAATTCTCTCATATCTCTCGTTACATGTGAGGAGACAGAAATTTATCAGAAACATTAAATATAAATTGGGAACTAGAAACATTAAATATTGTGTCTGTAGTTCTTTTGTTTGTTTTTTTGCTTTTGACTCTAAGCTTTACAAGAATATGTAACTAAACTCTTAAAATATAGCTTATTAAAATGGAAATTAGAAGAAAGCTTACACATGTTACCTGTCTCTATTTAGTTTAACAAGGGCATCAGTGATGCATACTTTCTCAAACTATTCTTAACAAGCCCCCAGCACATGGCCAATAAATATCAGTTGAATTATTTATTACTCGGATGGAAGGCTTAAGATATAAATAGATTGAAGTTAAGTTTTTAGCCCAAGGATAAATTCAAGCCAGGAGGAAATTCAAATTAGGGATATTAGCCTAAATTAGAGATTATATACTGTGCTTTCTCAAATATGCTTTGATGCCATTGTTGGAGACAATATTTTTAAGCCTAAAAGTGTAGATAGGCAGTAAAATATAATTTCATTTTTTGTTTACTGGTCAAGTCCTATTTGTTCACTATGAACAACCATTTGAAATTAAGACTAGAATCACTTTTGTCAACTTAAAAACAAAAACAAAATCTTCACGGTAGTATATTTTTATTTTTTCATATACATTTAAGGATTGAGAATCTTTATTTCTAACTGTGTTTTTTGCTCTTAAATATTTGTAATCCTTTAAATTTCTTTTAAGGTACTAGAGAAGGACAGACTCGCCTGATCAAAGATGGGGAGAAAGTTGAAGCTTATCAGTGGAGTGTTAGTGATGGAAGGTGGTTGAAGATTGGTGATGTTGTTGGTTCATCTGGAGCTAATCAGCAAACATCTGGAAGAGTTTTATATGAAGGAAAAGTAGGTTAACCATTGTTTTAATACTGATCTCTGCACCTAGCTTTTTTGAGCGACCACCATAGATTTCTGGGGATGTGGGTTTTTAAAAAAAAAATGTTTTCTAAAAGAAGCAGACTTTTCATTTTATTTTTCTCTCATATTTTCTAACAGATCTTATTTCTTTCTAGATATAGAAATTTTAGCTGCCTTTTATGTCTTAGTTCAGGGATCTCAACATTTTTGTGGTGAGGACCTGCAGTGCCCTTCATGAGCAATTGACATTAAAATCAGGGAGATGTGGAGGTAGCCAACAGCAGGTTGCTCTCCTGACGGGTCAATATTTGAAATGCCAGAATCACTTGATCATGGCCAACATGTTGTTGAGGACTCCTGCCTTTGATTTTTAAGAGTACAAAAAGGTGAGGGTGGATAGGGAGGGAGGAGGGTAAATGTGTAGATACAACAATCAGTTAATGGATTATTACTTAACTTTTTATTGTGTACATTAGGATAGGATATCATTTCAGTATAAGCATACTCAGCATTATGGTACCTATGTATCAGAGGAGAGATTTTGCCTCTTGATTTTTAATCAAATTATGATCTTTTAGCCTGATTATAAGCTTCTTTTTATTTTCACTGGCAAATATGGACTATTGAGTCAAATTTCTATGTTGCTGAACAAAAAGCATTTTTTGTTTTGCTTTATTTCTAATAAGTTCTTAGCTCTTATTTTTGTATACTTCAATTTGTAAAGGTAAATTCATGATCAAGTTTTAGTTTTGAGAGATTTTGCTTTGCAAAGGACTTGCAAACCTTAATTTGCTATATAAATGTAAGCCCTTACTAAAGGCAGCTGGTAGGTAGGGCAGTAGATAGCGTGCTGGACCTGGAATCAGGAAGTCTGAGTTTATAACTTGCCTGAGACATTTAATAACTTTGTAGATCTAGGCAAACCACTTAACATTTTTGCCTCAGTTTACAGCACCCACCTTCCAGTGTTGTTGTGAGGATCAAATGAGAATATTTGTAAAGCTTTATACAAATCTTAAAGCATTATACAAATACTAGGTATTTTTTTTTCCAGTCATAATCGTTTGATGTCATTGTCATTAAGGAGATCTGGGTACAAACCTTGCTTTTGTTGCTTACTAGTTATGTGACTGGGGGAGAAAGTTACTTAACTCTTAAAAGTTTTCTAGTCCATAAAATGAAAATAATAAAAAACTAAGTAACTACCTCAGAGGGTGGCTGCAAGGCTCAAATGAGATAATCTATGTAAATCACTTTGCAAACTTTGAAGTATGTGTTAATGTCTTTTATTAATAATGTAAACAAATATGTATTCATGCTTATAATAAAAAAATTAACATGCTTTTAAAAAGTCAGAAATTTAAGGTACTAGATGAAAATGGTAAATACAAATTGTTTTGTTTTTTTTTGAACCCTTACCATCTGTCTTAGAACCAATAGGTTCTAAGGCAGAGTGGTATGGGATAGGAAATGGGGGTTAAGTGAATTGACCAGGGTCACATGGCTAGGAAGTGTCTGAGATTAGATTTGAACCCAGGACATCCCATCTATGGGCCTGGTTCTGAATCCACTGAGCCATCTAGCTGCCCCAACTTGATATTTTAAAAAAATAGTTGTGATGGGACAGCTAAGTGGCTCAGTGGATTGAGAGTCAGGCTTAAAGATGGTAGGTTCTAGGTTCAAATGTGACTTCAGACACTACTTAGCCATGTGACCCTGGGCAAGTCACTTAAACCCCACTGTCTAGCCTCTACTGCTCTTCTGCATTGGAATCAATACAGTCTTGATTTTAGGATGGCAGATAAGAGTGTTTTTAAAAAACCATCTGTGTAGATACCTATAATTTTTCATACTTGTCATTTGTATTACTTTAGCTGAAAGGTGAAAAAGACATTAAACTATTTTCCCTTTGTATTTATTTTTAAAGGAATTTGATTATGTTTTTACAATTGACGTCAATGAAAGTGGGCCTTCCTATAAGTTGCCATATAACACCAGTGATGATCCTTGGTTGACAGCATACAACTTTTTGCAGAAGAATGATCTAAATCCTATGTTTTTGGATCAAGTGGCCAAATTTATTATTGATAACACAAAAGGGCAGACATTGGGAAATGTGAACACTGATTTTTCAGACCCGTTTACAGGTAAGGATAGGGGAAAATTATTCCTCTATTGGTAATGCTTAATATTGGAGGTAGTGGGAAGGATTTAATTTCTTTGGCCTGTTTAAAAGATCTAATAAATTATTTTAAAAACTTCTACTGCACAACAGGTTGACAAATATGTGAATTTAGAGTAATAAACTTAAATACTTTAGTGTAATAGTAAACTTTAGTGTAGTTGAAACATAGAAACAGCTGCAAATAATTTCAAATATATTTAACTACATCTACAATTTATTATCTAGAATTTACTTAATTTCTTCAAAGTGGTATTGAAATTTTAAAAAGTTTTCAAAATGAGATTCCTTTAAGTTGTAGTTTAAATATAGTTCTTATATAAAACATTTTAATAGGTCTGTTGTTTACCAAAATTAGAATTAGGTACAAGCAAATAAAATGGAACAAATAACTTTTAATTCTACAAGTTTGTATGTCATGAATTTAGCATTCTGAATAGACTTTCCCATAGAGATTGTGTTGTGTAAGTGGTGACTAGATTCTCAGGCCAACCACTGGCTGTTTAATGTATCAAGTGATGAACTTCTCTAGCCTAGTAATGGTATTAACCTGTGTTTAAATCCTAGCTGTTGAGGGTCATGTGATAAATGAGGAAGATAATTGATTTTTTTCTTCTCCTAAATGTAAGGTTAGAATTAAACTGAATTGTTTTGTTTTAAACTTTACTTCTTTCTGCATACCCCCCTCCCCCCAAACTTCTTAATGCACATATTTCCCAGGCCCATAGGTATGAGATCTGCTTATATTGTATTAAAGTCATCACTGTGGAATACTACCTAAGTCTGCTTCCAGATTTGTTTCTTGCTCCAAATCTGCTTTTTCTATAGTCAAAATTTCAAATGAATAATCTCAGGTGCTAAGAGTGCAATCTAATTGAATAAATTGATATTTATATATATAATATACATAGTATACATAATATTCCTTCACCTTTTGGAAGTACCTATAATTATTTTTAAAAAAAAGATCCTTTTTATCCAAACAACTCTGTATTTGAAAGAATTTTATAGGGTTGGACATGGGAGCCACTAAGATCTAGGTTCAAGCCTTAGTTCTGACTCTGTTGCCCTGGTCAAGTCACTTAACCATTCAGTGCTCTCTAGGCACCTCTCTAAGTTAAAGAGTATGTGTTGACCTCCATTAGTGAAGTGACTTTCCTCACCTAGTAATTCCTTGTATAAATGAAACCACAATCAGCCCCTATCCTATGGGGAAAAAGACTAGGACAGTGTTGAAGACATGGCATTCCAGCACTTGGGAAATGTTGCTCCATTCCCCATCTTCTGTGCACCCAAGGACATTTTTGCATGCTCCACCCCTCTATCCAGTTGCATTTCCTCCCTTGGCTTTCTTCCATTATGTGGAGGCTCACAAACAGTTTGAATTTGCTCTTTGGTCCCTTGAACTCCGAAAAAATTCACCGATGTTGGGCTAGGAGAACTACCACATTTTTAGGCCAATCTTTCTATGAGAATCTCCAGGATCAGTTTTTCATAGTGATTGATATTTTCTATAGTTTCTTCCTCCTCTGAACAAACAAATTTGTGAAAAGGTCCAAACTTTAAAATGGATATAGCAATTGCAGGGGTGGGGGGTGGGGGGTTGTGAGTTGTTTTATTCTGACTATTCTTAATGTGCCACCTTAGTAGATAACCCTTTCTAAAAGTGACTTAAGTCTGACTAAATGATTCTCAGCAGATTATCTGGTAACCAAAAACACAGCATTAGCATTAGAGAATCTCCCTTCAATTCCCACAGCCTTTCCTAGCACTCTGAATGGGAGATATAACTAAAGTATGGGGACATACATATAGATCATGTGACCTTTGAGGATCCTTATCTAGCCTCTCACTTCCACCAATAATTCAGGGCCCCAGACAGAGCTGAACTATATTTCTTTAGATGTTATCTTAAATTGAGAAAATATTTTAAAAACTCTTAGTATAGTGTCAGGCACATAGTAGGCTTGTACAAGTAAATGCTTGTTCTCTTCCCTTTCTCCTCTATGTTCAGGAATTACTTTCCAGTGCTATCATTTCAAATTCTCACTGGTATTATTCCTACCAAGATTATCAGAGAATGTGCTATTTGTAATAAAAATATATCTTAGTTCCACTTTTTTGTTTTGAAACTCTTGAGCTTCATTTTAGTAGATCAGTTTGACTAAAAATAAATGAGAACAGAAAGGATTGTTTTGCCTAAGAATTGAACTTGGGACTTTTTTACCTCTCCTGCTCATTTACCCTGCTGTGAAGCATCTGCAGGGCATAAGACTACTTAGATATTGTAGCTGCAGGCAGTATAACTCTCTCTTGGGAATTCTAAATTCTTTTCACTTGCAAAATTGTTTTTTGTAGTTTTATACCTTTTTTATGGTGTGTGTGTGTGTGTCCAATGATGTATTAGTTCAGCGAGTGGTACCTACTATGTGTAATCAAAGTAAAAAAATGATCTATGCATACATAATTTTTGCCTTTAGGAAGCTGCCCTAGATTATTTAGCTTTCTTATGCTTATCTTGATCTTTTCTTAAATAAGTAAGCAGACTTCGTAGAAAAACATTTTAGAACAGAACCAATAGTTTTTTGTTTTAAAACTACAGGTGGTGGTCGTTATGTTCCAGGTTCTTCTTCTGGATCAGACGTGTCAGCTGCTGCAGATCCTTTCACAGGTAAAGAGGAGCCTTGTCGATAGTTTTACTCCTGAATATATAGTACTTTTTGGTTTAAGAAATATTGAGGAAATTATCTATTTGTATATGTCCCTTTAAAATCTATACTTTTAACGTGGATATCTCATCTTCTTTATCTTCCATTTCTTGCTTTCCGTCAAGATTCCTTAACCGATTATGCCACTGTCTCTTAAGCCAACATATTAGAATTCATTATTTTCTCCAGCAAACCTTACCTCATTTCCAGCTGTTCCATTGCCATTTTTTTTACATTTACATTCATTACAGTTGTCCCTCCCTATACTGAGGTTTACTTATTGAGGCATCAGTGTATCACAGTTTAAAATAATCTAATTCTGTATCATGACGTTTTTGCTATGTAGGGGGGTTTTGCGGATGAATGTACTGTACACAGTGGAAGTGCAGTATGCCACTACTGCTTGTGCAAGTTTGCCAATGTGAGATTGTACACTATTGGCTGATGAAATGAAAGGCGCCAAACCATAGGGCTGTCTGTGCTCTGTATCCTGGGCATTGATTAGCTTAGCAACTATAGTATTGATCTGTTTGTTCTCCTGCTACTTTGCGGATTTTCACCTATCCTGGGGGTCTCTGGAACATAACTCCCACGATAGGTGTGGGAATCACTGTACTGTCTTCACACTTCCTCTAGGTTCATAAAATTTGGAATCATCTGACTCATTTTTCTTATTTATTCTCAAGAAGCAGTCCACTGAAAAAGTCAACTGACTTCTTTCATTGCAGTTATTGAATTTCTTCCTTTGATCAAAACTAGCATTTTTCTGTCTCTTAGCTTAGGCTAACTCATGTTTGGCTTTTGTAGCAGCCTCTTTATCTTAAAATCCATTATATGTGAAAGTACAAGTACTATCCTAATAATCAACCACATCTATTAATTTATGCACAGATTGCTCAAATTCTGTCTTCAACTGGAAGCATTTCCATAGTAGCTTTTCTCCAGGCAGCAATTAATTTAAAAACAAACAACTTAATGGTCATTCAACTGATTTCCTGAGCCTTTTGTACATCATTTTAACTTCTCAATTGAAATGTTTCCACCTTCAGAATTTATTCACAGTTAATTATATTTGTTATTTCAAATGGTAGGAGACCCATGTTCAATAAAGTCATGGTTCCACTGAAATATTAAAACAAATACTTTTTTGGTATTTTTAAAAAATCAAGTGAAATGCAAAAAGAAAGTACTCAATAAGAAATTATTTTTAGTTAAAAATAAAATAATTTGTGAATATATGCTACTAATTCCAGGATTATTTTTAGGTTCAGGTCGTTATGTTCCTGGTTCAACAAGCAGCACTGGAGTACCTTCAGCTGGAACTGACCGATTTATAGGTAAATTCTTTAAAATTTACCCAAATCTTTAAGCTTTTAAAAAAATTTGTTTTTATATAGTATTTCCCCCCAAATTTTCCTTCTTATTAAAGAACCCACATTATTAAAGTAAATTCCAGCTTCTTTGCCTAGTTTTCAAGGACTTTGACAATAAGTTTCACCACTTTTGTGCAATATTATGTAGTTAGTCAGAAAACTTTTTTTAAGTGATTTACTGGATACCAGGCATTATGCTGAGCAATGGATGTAAGGAGAAAGACAAAAATATTCTGCCCTTAAGGTGCTTTCATTCTCTCAGGAGATGTATAAACAAGTAGGTACATAACATGATACAGAGTGGAAGCAAAAAGTCTTAGAGAGTAAGGCATTAGTAGCTGGGGGTACCAGGAAAAAGCCTTCTGCAAAAGAAGGAGATTTGAGCTGAATCTTGAAAGAAGCCAGGGAAACTTAAGAAGCAAAGGTAAAAAGGGGGAGGAGTATTACAAGTGTAAGGAATAGCCAGTACAAAGGCAGGGAGATGGTTTGATTTACTTCACTGATTTTCTACAAGCCATTCTCATCCTGATTTTTGTTCACTGGTCATCCTTTCTCCTAATTAGAATGCCCTTTTCCCTTCTTCTTTCTTTTCCTTTAAATTCTGCTCTTCTAGTTCCAGTCCAACCTTTTCCCTAGTCTTCCCTGATTTTTACTAACACACAATGACCATTAAGTCCTTTGAACTCCTTAAGTTAGTTAGCAAGATAGTATTTTGATGGTAGTTTTTACTCATTATTGTTTTCATTTTAAAGTCCTAGCTCCTCAATAAGATTCTAAAATCCTGAAGTGTTGGCAGGCAGGGACCATTAGATCTTGCTTTCATCTCAAATACCTAGCATTAATGCTTACTTAGTTCATATTAGGCATTTGATTAATTAGGGAAAAAAACAGAACACTTATTAAGGACCTACTGTGTGCAGAACAGTATTAGGTGCTGAGAATAATATAAAATTTTGATATGAGATAATTCTTGCTTTGATTGAGCTTTTTTAGATATTGTCTTTTTAAGACAATAAAATGATCTCGGAACTTAAAAACTGTAAGAAAATGTTTTTCTTTGTTGTTCTTGTGCATAGTAAGTGTTGGTATATTTGGAGTATCAAATTTCTGCTACATTTTATGTATTTTTTATTAAAAAAGAAAAACTTTTTCTTTGGTTGTAGACTCCATGTATGTGCATATTTAACTATTGGAATAAATTCGTAATTATACTTCAGGATAGTTATGTCTGTGGTCTCAACGATGAGAGTCCTGGGTCATTTGTTAGACATCAAAAAATTCTATTCTCATTCTATGTGACATTCTATGTAGACTATATTGTCTATGTACTCAAATGAGTCTTTCATAGCTAAGTTTCACCTCTTCTTTGAGCCTATATTCTTCAATGTAGTTTAAAAACACCACAAAGAAATTTGCTTCTTTGCATTTGGATCTCTAGTTTACATTGCTTGCTTTCCACATTTGTGTATTTGAATATACAGCTTAAAGCCATAGGTTATATTGCTAAGTCCTTTGTTGGATTTTGTTTCCTATGAATTATTCTATATGTCTTGCTTTTCTGTCTTACATTGTTGCTACCCTGTTGTGTCTAGCAGATGTTTTTCTGTTTCCTTTTTCAGTTTATAACCTTTTTTAATTAGTTATAAAACTGGGAAAATATTTTTGAGACCTTGTTTATTATTAGTAGGCTCCTGGCTCAGGGTGGAGTGTATCATTTCTGTATTTTAAGCAGAGGTTCAGAAATGAAAATTTATTGATACCATCCTTTTTTTTTGAGTAATTTTTATTTTTTGCTTCTCTTAAGGAAAACTTGATACAATCACCAAAACATGAACAATTCCAAATTCAAAGGACAAAAAAAAATAGAATTCTATTTTAAACCATAAATCTTTACACATATAACTTGTTTTTAAAAATATATAATAAATTTAACATAATAGTTTCAAAGCTGTCAATCAGCAAGCACTTATTAAGTACTTAATATGCCAGGTACTGTGCCAAGAACTGGGATTACAAAGAAAGGTAAAAATAAGGTTCTTGCTCTCAAGCAGCTCGCTCCCATTCTAATGGAGAACACAACATGCAAACAATAATGTACATATAAATTTTATGCAGTATTAAATGGGAGATAACCTTAAAATGGTGCTAAGGTAGGATGCAAATAAAGGAGGGACTGGGAAAGCTTTCTAAAAGAAAAAAAAAGAAAAATTATCCTAATAAATGCTAAGGAAGTCAGGAGGCCAAGGTGAGTAGGGAAAGCATCTCAGGCATGTAGACAGAGTCCTGAGTGAACAGAACAGCTTGGTTGATGTTGCTAGATTGTCGACTGTGGAAGGGAATAAAATCTAAGAAATGGAAAAGTAGAAAGGGTTCAGGTTGTGATGGGTTTTAAAAGCCAAATAGTGGACTTCACATTTGTTCCCAGGGAGTCACTGGAGTTTTATTACTTTTGGGGGGGGTGATGTTTGTGACATGATCAGGTCTGTTCTTTAAAATCCATGGCAGTAGTGGAGGATAGATTGGAATAGAGAGAAACTTGGCAGGGAGACTAACTCCAAAAGCTATTGCAATAGTCCAGGTGTGAGATAATAAAATCCCGTACCAATGTGCCTGTGTGAGTAGAGAAAGGGAACATACAAGCAAATGTGATGGAAGAAACAACAGATTGGATATGCTGAGCTGGTGGGAGTAAGGAATCCAAGATCATTATTGGGCCACAAGCTTTAGTGAATGGGAGGATGGTGTTTACTTTGACAGTATTAGGAAAATTGGGAAGAGGGTAGGATTTAGACTAGATAATGAATTTTGGATGGCTGTCTACATATTTATGTATGAATTTCCTTCTCATGTGTGTTTAATGTTTAGAATTTCTTTTAATTTTGCACACTTGCTAAACTAGAACTTCCAATGACAATAGTTCCCTTTTAATAAATAAGCATAGTTAAGCAAAAAAAAAATATCTTCTCTGAAAATGTTTATGTTGTTCTGTACATCTAAACCATCTCCTTTCAGAGGTCTTGATGACCAAGCTTGAATTCAACCTCTGGAGCCACAGTTCTTAAAATTCTTATCACAGTTGTTTGTTGTAGTTATTGCATATATTGGTCTGATTTGGAAGAACATTTTTATCAATTCATACAAGATTTCCCATGTATCTCTGAATCCACCCCCTTTATCATTTTGACACTATTTTAACAATTATGTCATTTCTGAATTCTGCCTTGAGTTGTCAGCATTTGTGTCCTTAACATAAGTTTCTTGTCCAAAACTTTGTAACTTTTAGTAATGCTTTCTTGATTCCTTTGTTTGTCATATCTTTTTTGTGTGTGTATGAATCAACAAAACTTGAGTAGTACCAGGTCTCAAAAGTTTGGAGAGGTTTTCTGTTGTCCTAGGTAAATATGCCAAGAAAATTCAGTTCAAATAAATGAACATTAATTTCCTATTCTTTGCCAAGCACTTGTGCTAAGTGCTAGGGATACAACAAGAAGCAAAAGACAGTCCCTACTCTCAAGGAATTTACAGACTAGTAAGATAGAAGACCTCATTATTGTCAGACCAATACCCTGATATCCCTTAATAGGGATTTATTCATCACTACCATTTTTCTTCTTATGAATCTTATTGGATAACCTTTCTCCTGGTGACTCTTGTGGATCCACATTATCATTTCTTGGAGTGCAAGAAGTTTATTCTTCATCAGAAGATCTTGTCTTTTTCTCATAGAAAACTCTGTAAAGTTTTTGTTCATAGAAAGAATCTTCTACCATTTATTTAGCTTGAAATGTTCAAAGATTCTTTCCTTTCTCATTCTTGTCAGATTTTTCTACTTTTTAATCTCCTGATAATATCAAAATTCAGTTCTGCTTCAAATTCTGTTTTATTTTTACCTATTTTGCCATCCATTTTTATTTCATTTATTTATTTGTTTGTTTATTTTATTTATTTATTCATTTATTTGTTTATCTTAAACCCTTATCTTCTGTCTTGGAATCAATAGTGTATTGGTTCCAAGGCAGAAGAGTGGTAAGGGCTAGGCAATGGGGGTCAAGTGACTTGCCCAGGGTCACACAGCTGGGAAGTGTATCTAGGCCAGATTTGAACCCAGGACCTCCCCTCTCTGGGCCTGGCTCTCAATCCACTGAGCTACCCAGTTGCCCCCCTCTCCATCCATTTTTAAAGAACTTTCTGATTCTTCCTGAGACTCTCCAAGTTCCTTTACACCTTCAACCTTAGAGGTAGTTCAGCCTATACTTTTGGGTGTAAATAGCAACAGAAATTTTTTGCAGTTCGCTGCAAAATTATCCTTTCTTCATACTTTCTATAAGGACCATGATCTCTTTCATTTTGGTTAGTACCTCTTTTAATCACCTCCCATGATGATGAGAATTAGTAAATGGCAAATAACATTTTTTTCCATACTATTTTCTACATAGGAATCAACATATTTAGACCTATGTTTTCAGTATGAACTGACTTTAATTGGACTTCATGCCAGGTTTTCTGTTGGCTTGTTTTCCCTTCTTTTTTAAGCCATACTACTGGTCTTCCACCATCATCAACCATGATGTTTGGTAAGTGATTTGGCCTCTAGAGCTGTTTTGCCCATGGCTGAAAAATTTTTGTTCTTTGGCAGAGATCTTGATTGCTGATTTTGACAGTTTTAGGTGAGGGGGAAAGGGAAGTTGTCTTTTGGATTCTTCATTGTAGTGACTGTTTTATCACTTAAACTTCTCTAAGAAATTATCATAATTAATATTTTTGCTTTTGTCCATTTCCTTTTTTTAGAAGCAACAACTTTGAAAAATAGGTCAGTTTATAATTGCTGTAAGTCAAATGCAGTGTCTTCTCATCTTTTCCCTTTCTTCTAATGTGGTGATTTAAATTTTTGCATTAACTAATTTGGCAGTACACAAAGCTCATTGGTAAATGACTCACACTTCAGTAAACAGACATTTCTTGTCTTCCAAGATAGTCAAATTCATTAAAAAAATTTTGTCTATCCTGTCCAGAGCCTTCTCACTATTCCCAAAGTATTCATGATACATAAGCTACAGATTACAAGCTAGAAGAGTCTGAGGCTTCTGGTTACTTTATGCCTTTTGAATCTTTAAATTCTTAATTGTGAAATAATTTCCAATATAGTTTTTGCTGTCCTTCCCTATGCCCACCTTCATGTTGGAGTCACCAATAATTAAGGTATGTTATGTTGACTTAGTATGAAGTATCTTATCAGATTCTTTCTAGATTTCCTTGCCTCATTGCTTATCAGGTGTTGTATAAGTTACATTTACAGTAGTCTTTTTGCTTAAAATTAGATTACTGGTAAATTGTGTCAGTATAGTAGGCTTAGAGTTTGTAAATTTAACTTTCTGAATGTAAATGGCCAATTAAAAATTATCAAATATTTATTGAATGCCTATTGCACATGGCACTCTAAGGGAAGGCATGCAAAATACAAATAATGCAGAACATATAGTTTTTGTCTTAAAAAAACTGCAGTTTTGTTGTGAGGAGACAACATACTAAGTGATAGGTTTGCTTTTCTTGCTTTCCTATTGTATTTTACATTCTCTGTCATGTCAGGAGCCTTGCCTTCCACTTTTTTAGTAACCTAGGGTGTTTCTCTGGTATAAGCAATAACTGATTTAGAAGGGGAAAAAAATCCAGAGGTTAGAGTTAGCAGGAAAGTTGTTGCTGGAAATAGTAGTTTTCTGTTTCACATTTATTTTGTGATCTATTAATATATTAGTCACCTTGAAGTCACATGTTATACAAATGTCAAAAGTTTAAGTAGCAGAGTGGACCTTTTCTGTTTATATTTCTTCTCCAGCATATTATTAGAAAACATCCATTTTTAAAACTCTTAGTAATAATTCTGAGACTGAAGATTGGCAAGGGGCTCTAGGCGTTTGGAATTAAGTGACTTTCCCAGAGTCACACAGCTAGGAAGTGTCTGAGGCCAGATTTGAACTTACGTTCTCCTAACTCTCCAGGCATGGCACTCTATTCTCTGTGTCGTCTAGCTGTCTCCATTTTTAGAAAATTATCTCTATTTGTGTATATGATGTATATGTAATTAATGTATCATAAGCAAATGATCCCTAAAATGTATTGAATTATGAATATTGTTGAAATAGTTTGTTTTCATGCTTTGAACCATTGAAATTTTGAATTGTTGTAATAAAAATATTTCAATAAAAAAACCTCATTGAGAATCTATTTTTATAACAATCTTCATTACAATAATCTTTCTAATAGGTAGTGGTGTCTTCCAGTCATCTCCACTTAAAGCACTAAATATATATTTTCCCAAGAAGGAAGCTGTTACGTTTGATCAGGCCAACCTGACACAAATACTAGGTGAGTGGGGTTTTATCATTAATTAAATTTTGTAGTTATCAGTAAGCATCTTAACATAGATATGTAGTGATTCTATCAGGGATCGCATACTTTGAAAATATTTGTTAACTCAGGCAAACATGTTTTTTAAAAATACACTTCTCTTCACAATGATTACATATTACAGATGGTACTTTCTATAAATTGGGAATGAAGGAACTAAAATTGGGAGGGTTTTTTGAGAATCAACTTCTAAAGACAGCTTATGGTCACCCATCTAGCAAATGTCTTAGGCAGGATTCAGATTCAGACCTTTCTTGGCAGGAGATCCAGAATATTTTGTGCTCCAACAAACACATTGTCTTGTTATGATTAAAGTAATACAAATGAAAACATTTAGTTGCTTTTGGATGTTTTAGAGAGGAAATACAGAGTACTAACTGATTCAAGTTTTGTTTTTTGTTTTTCCCTTTAGACCAAGCCTGTAGTTTCTATAGATTAAAAGTACACAGATAAAAAGCAAAACACCTTAGAATTTCCTGGGAAATGATAGGTTAATAACAGGTATACAAAGTTCATTTTTCTAAGTTATATTCCCTCTTCATCCCCAAGTGATTTTCTGGTACTTTATCTTGTCTGACTTCAGAAAGACAATTTTAGATGTTGGTTTTGGATCTCTAATCTGATTACCATGTAAGAATCAAATTTAGGGGGCTGCTGGGTAGCTCAGTGGATTGAGAGCTAGGCCAAGAGACGGGAGGTCGGAGGTTCAAATCTGGCCTCAGACACGTCCCATCTGTGTGACCCTGGGCAAGTCACTTGACCCCCATTGCCTAGCCTCTTCTGCCTTGGAGCCAATACACAGTATTTACTCCAAGGGGGAAGGTGAGGGTTTAGGAATATTTATAGACTATATTAGTCAACAGGACTTTAAAAATCACAGAATTTCTTCTAGTGCTAAATGTTTCTAGCTTCTAAGGCATTTAAAATGATAATAAAATATTCTTTAAATTGGAGACTTCTCAAGAACAAAAGATTGTTTTCTTCCCATGGTGCATTCCATAATATACAATGCTGTGCAAACTTTTGACAACTAAATGTTGATGATGTGGCTGTTAATTTAATGGTTTTAGCTTTGGTTATATCCTAGGTAAATTAAAAGAACTTAATGCAACTGCACCTGAAGAACAGAAGTTAACTGAAGATGACTTGGTACTTCTTGAAAAGATACTATCTCTAACAAGTAATAACTCTGCAGAAGGACCCACAGCTCACCAACTTCAGACTTTGTGGAAAGCTGTTAACTGGCCTGAAGGTATATAAAAACTTTTAAAAGGGAGAACAAGTAGATAATAGATGACAGGATAAAGTTTTAGTGATTTTAAAAGAAAATCAGTTTATCTGTTTTCATTGGGTTTTTAGGTGATATAAAAGATAAGATAATTTGGGGGGGGGATCATCACATCTGCTCATAAAGATTTCTTAATTTACAAGAATATCTTGAAGATAGCAAGCTCTTAAAATAAGGGATAGGTATTTGAACTGTGATAGATACCTTTATAGAATGTGAGTTCTCTATAGGACTAGGGAACTACTTTACTAGTAGAGGGAGTAAGGAATCTCCCTCACTTCCTAGTTACAGGACATCTCTGCAAATTAAAATTTTAGAGTTCCCTAGAACATCGAAAGGGTTAAATGAATTGTCTGGGTTCACAGTCAGTATGTCAGAGGCCATCTTTCTATATATTATACTATGACACCTCTCTAGTCTTTACATTAAAAATATGAAAAATTGAAATCATAACTTTTTAGGGATATAATCCTTTAATAAAATGGCTATATGTATGAGGAACTACACGTATGTTAGGAAAGTAAGTTGCTTTTGTTTTCCATGGAAATAGTATTTGAGATTTATTCAATTAACTAAAAAAAAATTTTTTTTTCAATATAGATATCGTCTTTCCAGCACTTGACATTCTTCGGTTGTCAATTAGACATCCCACGGTTAATGAGAATTTCTGCAATGAAAAGGAAGGGGCTCAATTCAGCAGTCACCTCCTCAAACTTCTGAATCCTAAAGGAAAACCTGCAAACCAATTGCTTACACTCAGGACTCTTTGCAATTGTTTTATCGGCCAGGCAGGACAGAGGCTTATGATGTCACAGAGGGAATCATTACTGTCACAAGCAATAGAACTGAAATCAGGCAGCAATAAGAACATTCATATTGCACTGGCTACGTTGACCTTGAACTACTCTGTTTGTTTACATAAAAACCATAATATTGAAGGTAAAGCTCAATGCCTGTCAGTAATCAGCACAGTCTTGGAAGTTGTGCAAGACCTTGAAGCCACTTTTAGACTCCTTGTGGCTCTTGGGACACTTATCAGTGATGATTCAAATGCTGTGCAATTAGCCAAGTCTTTAGGAGTTGACACTCAAATAAAAAAATATGGCTCAGTATCAGAACCAGCTAAAGTAAGTGAATGCTGTAGGTTTGTCCTTAATTTGCTATAATTGTTTTTACTATATGGGGACCTCAAGTTATGCCTTGATTAGTGCTTTTTTTTTCCATTCATATTTTACATGACTGGATATAATTGAAAAATACTGTGGATGAAGTAAAACTTAATTAAGTTCTGTTGAGTGGGAGGGAAAACAAATAAAAAACAATTTTTGCACTAATTGTAATCTGCAATACTTTCCTATATGGCTACAGGTAGGTTTTAGGGTGCATACAATTAATAAACAAGGAAATTCAGTGAAACAGTCATTTGTAAAAAATATAGTGGATGTTTATCACTGCCTAGTCAAAGAAGAATGCAAGATCTGATTTGGGGAGAGTGTCACTTGATTGAATTTTACCTTTATATGCAGTAAAGAATTATTTATTGTTGGCCTTTTATTCTGGTTCACCAATTTTCATTGGTAGTTGTCCACAATAATGATTTCAGGGGTTTGAGAATATGGATTTAAACATTTTAATTAGGTTCATTTTTCACCTGTTAGGTGAAAGGGAGCATGGTATAGGGGAAAGAATGCTGGCCTTAAGTAAGGAATCCTGGGTTCACATTCTTTCTTAGTGACTTACTAGTAAATCTCTTAATCACTCTGAATTCTAATTTTCTCATCTACAACATAGGTATGATAATATTTGTACAACATCAAAGGATATTTGTGAAGAAAGCACTTTGTTAACATTAAAGCACTGTAGAAATGAGTTAAGAGAAGATGTTTTGTTTTCCAAAAAAGCCATGGAGCAAATCACTTACTTCCACTGTATGTGTTGTATAAATTCAGACAAATTTGGCACCTAAAATTGTTATTTTGAGTCCCAGTTCTGTTTTCCCTGTAATTATTTTAAGGTATTTGTTTTTCTCTCTCAAATTTTGACACCTGCTAGTTTATGCCAGGTCATCAAATTATTCTAAATATAAACTGAATTTCAGATGGCCTTTGCTGAAATTAATATAATAACTACTTATGGTTTGATGATGATATGTAAAAGAAAGGTTAAAATTATACTTTCCATGCCCATGCCATATAAGCAAAGAAGCCTAAATTTATATATTTGCAGAGAAAAGATTTTTTTTTTTTTGGTGTGTGTTATCACACTACTTTCATCTTAGTTACAAGCTGCATGCATTTATTTGCACATTCTTACTATGTATGTGTTGCTGAACTATTTTTCCTGGCTGTCTCAGATTTTAAAAATTGCTTTTTTTAAATTTCACAAGGCAGTTTTTTTTCATTTAAACGATGCTGTTTTTGCACCATAGTTATTTCCTAGTAGTACCTACTTGAATGTGTCCAAATGTCTAAAAACTGCTAGGTAAAAATGACCAGCTAGTCCATGGTTCTTAGCCATCTTGTTCTCAGGGGCTGAGGTTAACTGTAGAAACCCGAGTCAGCTCTATTTTTAGTGTTTTCAATTATCTCTAGTAGCTGGATGTGTTCATAACAAGTATTTCTATAAAGTTTTTATAGTTATGAAGCATTTTACATTCTGTATATTATTTGAGCTATATCATGCTCCTTGTATTATCACGGTTTTGCAGACTATAAATTATATTCAGCAAATTTTAAGCACCCCTAAGTCCCAACAACACTATACTAGGCAAGTAGAGGAAGGTACCAAAATTAAACAGTTCCCGGTATTTATGGAACTTACATATTAGGCACATGTCGAACAATTACAAAATGTTACATGAATGAAGTCCATAGTGGTGGAAAATCAAGTAAGTTGTCACAGAAATTATTTGACTTTACTAGATGGGTTGGATTTAAACAAGGAAAGGAATGTAGAGAACAGCATCTGTGCTACAGCAGAAGTGTGTGCTGTCTGGATGAGGAACTGAGTTGTATAATTTGGCTGGAGTAGAGATAATGCATGTGAGATAAGGCAGGGAAATAATAGATTTGGAAGAACTAGAATACCAGGCTGAGGAGTTTGGATCTATATTTTATAGAACACCATTGAATGGTTTTATGCAGGTAAATCAAATCAGATCATTGCTGTAGATAGATGAATGAATGAGAAAGCATTTGCTTTGGCACCCAGGGGATACTGATAGAAAAGTTAAGACTGGGGCAGCTGGGTGGCTCAGTGGATTGAGAGCCAGGCCCAGAGACCTAGGGAGGTCCTAGGTTCAAATCTGGCCTCAGACACTTCCCAGCTGTGTGACCCTGGGCAAGTCACTTGACCCCATTGCCTAACCCTTACCACTCTTCTGCCTTGGAACCAATACACAGTATTGATTCCAAGTTGGAAGGTAAGAGTTTTAAGGGGAAAAAAAAGTTAAGACTGTCCCTTGCTCTCAAGATGGAATTTAGGATGAAAAGGCTAGGGATACAAATAGAAAAGTTAGACAGTTCCTTGTTCTAAAGGAGTTAGGAGTTTGTGTGAAAATGCTATTATAATAATCACCAAATTGAGTTGGTAATGAAATCTTGGAATCATCCAACTTGATACCTGACTATATGAAAGGTAGAAGAGAAAAAATTGAAGGATAATGAGAGCCTGGGTAAGTGGCAGTGGCACTGATTGAAATTTTCTTTTTTAAAAATCCTTACCTTCCATTTTGGAATCAATAGTGTGTATTGGTTCCAAGGCAGAAGAGTGGTAAGGGCTAGGCAATGGAGTGAAGTGACTTGCCACACAACCGGGAAATGTCTGAGGCCAGATTTGAACCTGGGACCTCCCATCTCTAGGCCTGGCTCTCAATCTACTGAGATATCCAGCTGCCCCCTGATTGAAATTTTCAAACCTTAAGTCAGAAGGAATGGTTTGTAATATAAAGGCATATTTTAATAACATCTAGCCTGGTGAAGTTAGTACTGAAACATAGCTTTTTTGCCTCAAATACTAGTGCTCTTTCTACATTAGACACAACTGTCTGAACATAAAAGCATGGTAGTCACAAAATTATTCTTTCATTCCCTAAAATATACCTAAGTCAGGTAGTATATATGGTACACATGTGATAAATAGGTGTAAAGGTGTAGAGCTTCAGAGAGGCCTTTAAAATTTAAGCCAATTTCACATTTTTAAGTTGGTAAACTGGCTAGAAGGGTATTGTGATTTGCTTAATGGCATGAACACTGGATCCTATATTGGAACCCAGGTCTCCTGAGAACCCACATCTTTTTTTTCTTTATGCCTCATGGTCAAAATGGCATTATGTTTTGATTGCTTAAATTTTAAACAAGGTTTTTTTTTGTTTGTTTTGTTTTGCCTCTTCCACTACAAGATTTGATAACCAAGAAAAGAAAAAAATGGAAGAGATGAAGTTGATTCTGCAGGGGAGAGGTCATAAAGGTTATACTTATCAGAAAGAACTGCTAGGGACCATGTCTCCTGCATCCCTTTATTTAGACCTCAATTTAAAAAGCATTTATTAAGCTCCTTCTGTGAGCTAGGTAATGTGCTAAACTCTGGGGATGTAAATAAGGACATACACTGCCCATGCAAGGTCCACATGAAAACAATTACGTACAAAAAATGTCTATACCAGACAAATTGGAGATAATTGGGCCAAACGCTAGGATTAAGGCTCCTTGGAGAAGGTGGGATTTTAGTTGGGGCGTTAGGGAAGTTAGGAAGACCAAGAGAGAGAAAATCCAGACATTGCAGCAACCACTGAGAGTTTCAAGTTAGCAAGTAGGGCAATTGTCACTGGACTGTACCATACTTGGAGACGGGGATGAGTTAAGATGTAATATAATTATATGAATGGCAGACCCTAGATTGGAATCCAGGTCTTCTAAGCTTTTTTTTTTTTCACTTTATATTTCAAAGCCAAAATGGCATGACATTTAAGATTGCTTATTTTATTAAACAAGACTTTTTTTGCCTGCCTGTTTTAAACACAAGAATTGGGTAACTGAAGAGAAAAACTTCATTGGGGGAGGGACCCAGGAGTGTAAAGTGTCATTAGACAGGTCAGGTAGAAGGGGCCATATTATGAAAGGATTTGAAAGCCAATGGTAGGGTTTTATTTTATTTAGGAGTGATAGGGAGCTACTGCAGTTTAATGAATGGGGGAGGTGACATAGTTTAGACCAGCAATTTAGGGACAGGAGGAAGGCCAACCAATAGACCCCCACATCACACCTACCCCTTTTCCCCCAAGTAAAAGCAAACAAACACCACAAAATGACCCTTGCCTCGGATTCTTCCACTTCCAGTGGGTCAGTCACAGCAGTTCAGCAGCCTCCAGCCATCTTCTCTTCTCGTACTGCTTACGCCCGAGCGTCCTGGATACGTACTCAAGTTTCCGGAAGTGGCGCAAAGGGAAAGGAGACGAGAGCGGAAGTAGCGTCACGCCGCGACTCCAGAACCTTTAGGACAGGCTTTGACTCTTCCTCCACTTAAGCTGCGCTGAGGGAAGGGTTAAGGCTTCCTGCTACTTAAAGTTTCTCTATCGAATGGTAGCCGTAGAGGAGACATGACGGGGAAGAAGTCCTCGCGGGAGAAACGACGCAAACGGGGCCGGTCGGAGACCGCTACGTCCACAGCGCCCATCCCGGCAGGCGGGGAGCGACGGAAGCGGAGAAGCACTGACTCTACGAGTCTCCCACTCCCCCAGCCACAGGTGGGGCGGCCCCTCCTCCTCTCCCCCTCCCCTCCCGCGGAGCCTTGTGACGTCACAGGGAGCCCGTTGGAATCCGAGTCTGGCTCGGGTTCTGGTTCTGGCAACCTCCTCTCCTAACGCTTCCTTCTCTCTAACACCTTCCTAGCTGCCAGCTGCCCCTCCTCTCCTCGCCTTTGGAGGAGCGAAGTAGCATTCTGGGCATTTGGCACAGTCGCTACCTTCACAGGCTTTAAAGATTAAGAATCCCCTTGATCCTGCCCTGCACTAGCTTAACCTCATCCCACGTCGCTCTGCCGGTTACTTGATAGAACTCTAGTTGCTTCAGAGCTAAAAGCCATCCTGTAGGGCATTTTCGTCACTTTACTTATGTGAAAACTGAGGCATCCTCCCCGGTCATGACTTGTCCAAGTTCACCCACAGGTTCAGGACCTGAACCCAAGTTTTCATCTTGTTCTTTTAACTATACCACCACTATTTTTAAATTTTTTAACTACACCACAACTAAATGTATTTTGTTCATTCTCCAGGGTCATCCTGAGGGCTATCTCCTCAGCAAGGTACCTCCCTTAGTAGTAAATAATACCTGAAGAGGTGTTTGAAATCTTATCTCCCAGAAACCCATTGCACATATATGAATTCATATTCAGATATTCTAGTTACTTCCTACCAAGGATCTTAACCTTTTGATAAATTAACATTTTGAAAAAGATAGGTCTTAAGGAGGGTGGGAGAATTTTTATATAATTTCCATACAACTTCATCCTTTGTGAGTACCATGAAATAGTGTCACATGATTTTATTTCACTGGTCATTCATCTTTTATACCAGTTGCTAGTATTGAATGACACAATGATGGCAATGAAAAAAAAATTTTAAACCCTTAACTTCCATTTTAGAACCATTGGTTCCAAAGCAGAAAAGCAGTAAAGGGCTAGGCAATGGGGGTTAAATGACTTGCCCAGGGTCACACAGCTAGGAAGTGTCTGAGGTCAGCTTTGAACCCAGGACCTCCTGTCTCTAGGCCTAGCTCTCAATCCACTGTGCTACCTAGCTGCCCCCCCCCCCCCCCCCAATGACATTGTATCAAGATCTAATAGAATCATAGAGCTGGATGGAATGTTAGACACCATCTTCCTCATTTTACACAGACCAGCCACTAAGTCTTTTGATATATCAGTTTCCTGTTTTGTAAAATAAGGACTTGAACTACATTGTTTCTAGCCTGAACTTGAAGCATTTTCCATCTCTAAATCTAGATTTTTAAGAACAGAATTTATAGGTTATTGAAAACTATAACAAGGGAACAAAAGTAGAACATCAAAATAGTTTCAGAATTTGAGCAGTAGGTTCAAATGTTTGGTATTTAGCCAGTACAAGGTAAGTACATAAAGATGGTAAATGTCCCTTTATATTACCAGAGCCAAATATTTTAGATACTTTATAAGTATTGATTTGAATTGTTGGATTATTTTGACTGAAGTTGTTTTCTTTAGTATTATCTTTAATTTCTTTAGTATTATCAGCTTAGGATGAATAGAAAAAGCATTAATTTATGATATAATAAGTAAGTGCCAAGCATGGCTAAGCACTGAGGATAAAAATACTTGCATTTTCTAAGCTGAAAGAAGTTGAAGGAAATTACTAGGGCCACTAAGAATTCATATGATAATAATAATAATCATAATCATAATAGCTAGGGGGCAGCTGGGTGGCTCATTGGATTGAGAGCCAAGCTTAGAGATGGGAGATCCTAGGTTTAAATCTGGCCTCAGACACTTCCTAGCTGTGTGATCCAAGGCAAACCACTTGACTCTCATTGCCTAGCCTTTTCTACTCTTCCGCCTTGGATCCAATATACAATATTCTAATAAAATTCTAAGATGAAGGGTAAAGTTTTTTAAAAAAATGATAATAGCTAGGATCATGTCTTTTAGGATTGCAAAGCTCTTTACAAACATTGTCTCATTTTATCGTTACTACAATATTGGTATATTAAATGTTATTGGTATCTTTTATTTTACAGAGGAGGAAATTGAGGCAGACTCAGTGCCTTACTCAGGTTCTCATTGCAGCAAGATTCCTCATTAGATTTACTTTTCTACACTCTAATGTTAATTGTTATAAACCAAAAAAGACTGTACATAAGTGTTTCACTTGGTATTGGTACCTCTGCTCTCAAAATTGAGGCCATTCAACTAATACGCCTTCATCCCTCCTTATGTTATTACTCAGATGCTTTCTCCCAGTGTCTTTTCTTTCACTCCTGCCTCAGATAAAGAGATGATCCTCTTCTTTGCTTTGGCTAACCACTCTACATGAACCCTTGATCAGATTTTCTTCTGTCTTTTTTCCCCCTCATTAGAATATCTCATTTTATTCCAATTTCAAATCTGAACTGTCAGACTCCAGACTGCATCAAGCCTGGCACAGTTCAAGCTACTAGTACTTTATTTTCCAAGTTTGTTATTTTTTAAAAAATTCAAAGATATTTTATTTTTCCAATTACTCATAATAACAATTTTCAAAATGTGTTGTCCAAAATTAAAAGATACAAATTGTCTTCCTCTCTCCCTTCCCTCCTTCCTTTTGAAGATAGTAAGCAATTTGATCTGGGTTATACATGTATTATCATGCAAAACATACTTCAACCTTGGTCATTTTTGTAAGAGATACTCATATACAGCTAAAACCCCAAAATAAAACCATAAATAGACTTATGTGAAAATTATGGTTTGATCTTCATCTGGCTCCAACACTTCTTTCTCTGGAAGTAGATAGCATTCTTTATTATAAGATCTTCAGAATTGTCCTGGATTATTGAGAATATGAGATGTGATGATGAGATGTCTTTCATAGTTGATCATCATGCAGTTGTACAATGTTCTCCTGGTTCTGCTTATTTTATTCTACGTAAGTTCATACAGATCTTTCTGGCTTTCTCTGATATCAACTTGTTCATTGATTCTTATAGCCCTATAGTATTCCATCACCAACATGTACCACAATTTGTTTAGCCATTCTCCAATTGATGGTCATCTCCTCAATTTCCAGCTATTTGCCACTTCAAAAAAGAGCTGCTGTAAATATTTTTGTACTAGGAGGTCCTTTCCCCTTTTTATTATCTTTTTGTTTTACAGGCCCAGTAGTGATAATATCAAAGTATATGCACAGTTTTATAGCCCTTTGGGCATAGTTCCAAATTGTCTTCCAGAATGGTTATATCAGTTCACAACTCCAACAATGCTTTAGTGTCCCAATTTTGCCATATCCCTTCCAACATTTATTGCTTTCCCTTACTGTCATATTGGTCAATCTGATGGTCTCAGAGTTGTTTTAATTTGCATTTCTCTAATCAAGAGGGATTTAGAACATTTTTTTCATCTGATTATTGATTCCTTTGATTTCTTCATCAGAAAATTGCTTGTTCATATTCTTTGACCATTTGTCATTTGGGGAATAGCTTGTATTCTTTTAAAATTGACTTCTATAAATTTGAAAAATTAGACCTTTTCTCAGAGAAAGGTAAATTATATCTTAAAAAATTTTTTTTTTAAATTATCCAGACGTGATTTTATTAATGGAGGGAGATCTCAGTCTGGAAACACCCTCCACAATATATTAAAGAGTATCAACTGATTTTTACCTTAACTAATCTAAATCTTTTTTTTACTTCAGGAAATGAAATGTCCATTGCCATCCATGGAAAGAGAGAAAGAGAAAGAATTAGAGGAGCCTAGTGATATTGAAGAAGGTGGATTAGACCTCACTGTATCACTAAAACCAGTTAGCTTCTACATAGCAGATAAAAAAGAAATGCTTCAGCAATGTTTCTACGTCATAGGAGAGAAGAAATTGCAGAAGATGCTTCCTGATGTATTAAAGGTGCTGAGATAAATACTTTGTCAAGACTCAAAATATATATGGGATTCTTGTTTTGAAAAAGTAAAGGTCTTAATTTTATGTCTTTATCCAGAAACGGTTGGGTGGAGAGGTGCTGTTTTTACCAAAATTGAGAGACCTTCTCTGACACTGTTAGTGTTTTTTATTTAGTTAGACCTCTTGTTGATGGACAAGATTTAATCTTTCTGAAAAAGGATTTTTAAAGCAACCCATTTTGATATTTTGTTTTATGGCATTGGTTGAAGATGTAAAGTTTTACTGTGTATATCTCAGACATTTATAGAACCTCTGATGTTTAAAGCAATTATCTAGAATTATAATACTAGTGTTAAATAAACTAGAATTATGCATGGAATCTGGTGTACACCCACCATATTTTAAGAAATTGATACCTTTATGTAATTAGTTAATTGAGGATATATAGAGATCCCTTTATTTCAATTTAAACACTTTTTAAAAAATTCTAGCATTTTTTTACATAGCAGGTCTGTGTTTGCCAAAATTTCCGCAGTTAATATTTCACATTTTTATGAAAAATATGAAATACTGAATTATAAACACTTTTGAATGAAAAGATTACTGAGTATGATTTTCACCTATCTTTTTTGCCAGATTATGAAAGTCCTAGATTTATCACTTTTAATAATTGAATTCTAGAGATGCTATTAACTTGCTGTAATGATAACATCTTTGTGCTTAGTTTTTTGCAAAAGTGGAGATGATCTTTTCTTTAATGATATTTTATGGCTAAATTTGAAATCTTATAGACTTATCAAAAGAAAGGTATTTTCTAAATAATACAATGATATTTCGAAGAGTTGAAAATCAGAGTTATATTCCTTTCAAGTAATAGAAGATAGTTGTACTTAAAAGAAAGGAAGAAAATATACCAAGAAGAAAAAATTTTTGTTGCTGAGTGTAGATAAAAATTCATAATAAATGATAATGAGGGATTCAGATTTTATAGTTTATCTGGAAGAATAGTAATTTTTACTATCTCTTAAAACTTGTTTAAATGAAAAAACAAATTAAAACAACACATTAAATAGTATAAATTAATTCAAAATTTGTATTCCAAGAAAGATGATTACCCCCAGATTAATAATGAATTCCAAGAATTTGAAATAATTTGTGAAATTAAATTTTTTTTGACCTCTTGGAGAAATAAGCCTTAACTTTATAAAAGCATATTCTGGAATCATTATATTAAAAAAGCTTTTTACTTACCATTAAGATTTGGGTTTGAGTTATTTAAACAGGTTATCTTACATTGAGCACTCTGGAGACAGAATAACTTTGAAGAGAATTATTAGAGTGGCAACCAGAGAAGATGGGCTCAAATTTTACCTTTGCAGTTTATTACTTGTTTAATTTTGGGCAAGTCCTTTCTCCTTTCTGGGCCTTTGTTTCTCTGTTTGTAAAATTAGGGGGGATTGGACAACATGTCTTAAATTCCCCTTTAGCTCTAAATCTTTTAAGTCCAAGTTCCTTAGCCTGTTTAAAACTAACTTTCTTTTGTAAAATGGGATGAGTAGCACTTATATTATTTACCACATTGCCTCTGAGGAACCATTCAAGCCTGAGTATGCCAAAAATTTATACTTAAAACATTTTAACTGATCTCTAAATTTTATTAATTTTCATTCCACTAATTTAGAATTTGTAATCATTTTAGTTTACTAGGTTCATTTGAAAAAGTAGTCATTCAGCAAATGAATATGAAGCCTCATAGGTTATACCAAATGCCTTTCACATTTTAAATGATCACCTAACTATATTTTTTCCTTAAAAATTTTTATGAAAAAATTTAAATATATCAATAAACATGAACATTTTAATTTGTAAGGAACAGAAAGCAGAATTGCATATGAAACTCAATTTCTATGGCATAGATTTTTAAAAAATGTATTTTAAGGGGAGGAGGTAGGTGGTTCAATGCATTGAAAGCCAGGTCAAGAGACTGGAGGTCTTGGATTTAAATGCGACCTCAGACATTTTCTAGCTGTGAGACCCTTGGGCAAGGCACTTAACCCCCACTGCTCAGCCCTTACTACTCTTCTGCCTTGGAACCAATACACAGTATTGATTCTAAGAAAGAAGGGAAGGGTTTAAAATAAAGCGCATGTTCAATTTAACACTAGTAACATTGGCCTGCTTTTCTGTATCCTCTTCAGAATGTCTTCTCATTGCTTCTATTTCTTTTGTTCAGTGTTTCATTGATGCTTTTTTCTCTTTCTTTTTTTGGTAACACTATTATTCATAAATTTCTTTCCTTCTACTACCTTAATATAGAACCCATCTCATTGCAAATATATCAAGTAAAGTAAATCAATGCATTGGCTATATCTGCAGTTTATTATATCATTTTGCAAATTAGTCTCTTTCACTTCTCTGCCATAAGGTAGGAAGCTTGCTTAATTAAATAGCTTTCTGAAATTATGATTAGTAACTATTGGATAGACTTCTGAAGTCTTTCAGAGTTTTTTCTCTTACATCATTTGCATAAATTAACCTAATTCTCTTCATTTAATTCCATGTGGGTTCATATGTTTCCCTGAATATATAATATTTATCCTTTCGTGCAATTATATCCTAGTACATTCATAGTCCATATTTTGTTCAGCCATTCCTTATTTGATGAGCATCCCAGCGGTTTTGCTACAATAAAAAATTTTACTATACGGTGATCTCTTATCTATTGCGGGAGTTATGTTCCAGAGACTCCTGCAATAGATGAAAATCTGTGAAGTAGTGGGAGAGCAAACAAGCCAATGCTACAGTCATGGCACCCAGGATACAGAACACAGAGCTATAGTTGGTCACCTTTCATTCCATCAACCAATAGTGTACAATGTTTTTGTTGATGCAGTGAAGAAACATTTATCAGGTGGATTACACAAATACAGGAAGGATCTTTGATGTCTTATGGAGGCCTTTTGTCCCAACATAGATCACAAACCATCTCTGACTTAGATAAGGCCTAGGGAGTCATATAGAGGTTAAGTGACTTACTCAAGGTCACCCAGCTAATTATCAGATTTGGGATATGAACCCAGGTCTTTTAACTTCAAATCCAGTTCTTTATCTATTATGCCATACTTCCTTTATCAGAAGGATTGCCCATTATAAATAAAGTTACTATTGAATGTATTGTAAATACATTAAATGTTGAATATATCTTAAAAGATCAACTACCCTGTTTTTCAGTTTTTTCTATTATAGTAAAGTTTTTTATTCAAATGTCTTCTTGAAAAGATGTATCTCATTTTCACTAGCTAGTTAACACTTTTAAGATTCTTCTTAGATTTCAAGCTAAGAAGTAGTTTGTTTAAACCTCTTCAGAGACTTAAATATTTGAATGATTTAGCTAATTAGTCATTTAAAACAATTTTCCAAATGTGTATTGGAAGTGTTAATGTATGTTTCTGTATTGTTTTCCTTAGAACTGTTCAATAGAAGAAATTAAAAAGCTCTGCCAGGACCAGTTAGAACTTCTTTCAGAAAAAAAACTCTTGAAGATTCTTGAGGGTAAGACTACATATATTTTTATTAAACACAATTTAGTATGATTTAGAATTATAAGACAACAGACCTCTTATATTCACCTTACCTAGATACTTCTATTCTTCTTAGGAAATTATATTCTGTCATGTATGATGGAATACCAGATGTGGAATAGAATTGCTAAGATTCAATTTTTTTTCATCTTATGTACATGTGAAATAGAATACAGTTCATGTTAAAGGATGAAAAATTAATTTAGCACAAAAATATTCTTTGATATACTTAATCAGAATGTCTCAGAAAAAAGTAGCTCTTGAGAAGTTAGAAATTTGACTCATCATCATTCACCTGGGATACCATGGTAAAAATAATGAACTCAGAGTCAGAATTTTTGGTGTGCAAAGTTTTGTAAAGTTAAGACTTAGGATGACCTTATCATGTATCATCCTTATTATCAAGAAGAATGGTAGTTTCAGACTCATCCAGATCTTTAGCTCTAGTTTTGTGGGCTCTTTAGAAGTGAAGCTTACCTTCAAAATACAAACACTGAGGACTTTGATTTAACCTTTTAACATAAAAAAAATTTATTGGTGTACAAAAACCCTAAAATGTGACATGAAAATATATGAAAATCTATGTTTGAAATTCATTTATTTGTGTGCACTGCTGTATTATCTGTATGCTCCTGAGCATGTCCTTTAATTTCTCTGAGCCTCAGGTTTTCTTCCTATAAAATGGGTATTGATGCTATTTGCACTCTCCAGCTTGAAATGTGTAACAGTTTTTCTGTAAACTTTAAAAGTCTTATATGAATGTGAATTGCTACACTTAACCTATTTTATTTTATAAATTTGTATAATTCTATATCCTGAGTAATTTCTATAATAACTGATGACTTGGTCACCTAATAGCAGTATCAAAATAATTCTTGCATTTTTTACTGTTACTTGTTTGCCCATCTAGGTCACTGTCTTCTTTGATCATATAATTTTTTGTATATGCCTTGCCTTCCATAACTTACAATATAAGTTTTATCAATTTTTTCTGGACCTGTGGATTCATTAGTGTAAGAAACTTGCTGTGAGGAAACTCCTTCTAACAGTATAGATCCAGAATTGTTCTGCCCACTATAGTTTTGAAAATTCCCTGGGGCACTAAGAGGTTACTTGCCTTGTGCAATATCACACAATCTTTGTGTCATATGTGGGAAGTAGGTCTTTTGAACTTTGATGTCAGCCTTTTGTTTTTCATTTCTAAGAATCATATACTGCCCTTATGTCTTTCTTATTCTAAAAAATTCTCCTTGGAAGTGTACAGAAGTTTTCATATTAGCTTTTTTTGGTCAAAGAAAAAATAAATACTGAATTTCTACAGATAATAATTTAATTAGGACAAAAATAATACCTTTGAATACAACTGAGGCAGTTCTCAAATATGCCTCCTGTGTGTGTATATGCACACATAGAGAAATTAAGAGCTTGAAAAGATATAGAACTAATTTTACTTTAATAAGGAATAAAATACTGATTTTTTTTAGGAGCAATAAAAAAAGTAAAATGTCAACAACTAAAAAGTTCTTCAGTCTGGGTTCCCTCACCTTATTAAAAAAAGATAACAGGGGGCAGCTGGGTAGCTCAGTGGATTGAGAGTCAGGTCTAGAGACAGGAGGTCCTAGATTCAAATCTGGTCTCAGACATTTCCCAGCTTTGTGACCCTGGACAAGTCACTTGACCCCCATTGCCTAGCCCTTACCACTCTTCTGCCTTGGAGCCAATACACAGTATTTGTTCCAAAGCAGAAGGTAAGGGTTTTAAGGGGGAAAAAAGATAACACCT
This sequence comes from Monodelphis domestica, assembly GCF_027887165.1. Classification (NCBI taxonomy): domain Eukaryota; kingdom Metazoa; phylum Chordata; class Mammalia; order Didelphimorphia; family Didelphidae; genus Monodelphis; species Monodelphis domestica. The sequence continues at coordinate 247,669,143 of NC_077233.1, forward strand.
AAGGATTTAAAATTAAGTTAATGGAGTTAAGACACAAAATTTCATGTAGTTAATTTCATTTACTAAGGTGAGAATGGGATCGACTCTGATACGGAAGAAGAAGCAGATGATGGATCTAAGATGGGATCAGAATCAGTCAGTCAGTGAGTGAAAAAAAAATTTATTTTGAGTTATTTATATTGTTTTATATGAATCAACTTCAGTATATAATTGTTAATTTGCAGTATGTAATTGATTGATATGGGAGAATTTATTGGCTTTTTGGCTTAATCCTTTACAATTATTAATCCTTTCTCGTACGAAGAGCAGTATCAGTACCTGTGGATATCTGACCACAATGCTCTCATCTTATAATTTTTAATGCACTACTGTTGTCCTATTTCTTCTCTTGTTAAGAGGGCTTAATTTTGAAAGAGGGAAGTTTGGTGCTAGTATTGATTGACATTTTGTAGCTTAGTTATTATGTAAGTTGTAAATCAAAATTGAATACAAATGAGATTATATATCATCCCTGTTCAACTTTATGCATGACATTTTTCCATTGCTTCTTGTTTTGCTGCATGCCTTTCCCAATTCCTCTTTCACAATATCATCCCTGTCCAACTTTATGCATGACATTTTTGCATCTTAATTTTTTTAAGTTGATAACTTAATAGCTACAACTTTAAAATCCCCCATCAACTTTTGTCCTATGGTATTTTGTCTCTTAAGACCATATTAAAAAGGGGACAGCTAGGTGGCTCAGTGGATTGAGAGCCAGGCCTACAGATGGGAGGTCCTAGGTTCAAATCTGGCTTCAGACATTTTCTAGCTGTGTGACCCTGGGCAATTCACTTAACCCCCATTGCCTAGCCCTTACCACTCTTCTGCCTTGGAGCCAATACACAATATTGACTCCAAGATGGAAGGAAGGTAAGGGTTAAAAAAAAAAGAAAAAGAATATATTAAGAAAGCATGCTACCATAATGTAACACATCACACCACCTCTACAGAGTAAGAATTCTCTGTCTTATGTGAAAAATAGGTGTGTTTGCTTGAATGAAATCAAACACACTTAGTATGTCCTTTTTGAGGGGTTAGATCTCTTAATAAGAATCAAAGTAAAACTAGATTAAAGGACAAGTTTCAACTCTTTCAAATTTTAAGCCTTTGAGTCACAATAGAATATTAAAGTTTTAGACCTGGAATAGAAAGTAGAAAATATCTAATCCCTTCATTTTAGGAGGAAACCAACCTACAAAAGGGAAAGTGACTTTCTCTAAAATCATACAACTATTTTATGGCAGAACCTTGGACTCTTGACTATTTCATAGTGAACCTTCTTGTACACCAAAATGCCTCATTAATTTAAAATAAAAAACAACAAAAACCCTACCCCTGTAAGTACTCAGAGTTTATCCTAAAAATTAATTTTTAGCTGGTGAATGCAGCTAGAACAAATTTTAAGAGGTTCTAAAATGTAAGTGACTAATAAATAAAGAAATGCTTATTGGGTTCAGTGTTCATGATAGTCTAATAAAACTATAACATAATACAATCACAGTATGTGAGAAGCACTGAACAGTAGGCAACAAGTCAATCTTACTCTGTGTATTTATCATCTTTAAAACCCATTGCTGTATAATTATGACTCACAGAATTATAAATATATTTCATTTGAAGTAATGAAGTATCCTATTTTTAAAATAGTTGTCTTATATAATTCTCAAAACAAATTCTGAATTATTTCTTCATAATGCTCTTTGTTTTCCACCAGTAAGAACAGTTATACTTTATGTGTTATGATGTCAAATTACATGATAAAATTCATTTTTAGATATATTGAAATGAAGAACTTTTGCTATGGATGACACATATAACCATATCATGTAAATTAACAAGCAATATAAATGATGATCATTATTACATTTAAAATGTTTCTTTCCTCAGAAGCAAAATTTCCTGCAATTAAAAAATAGTTGAGTTGTTGCACTTTTTTACAACTGTTGCTTACAACTTCAAGTAGGATAGCCTATTGAGTAGTCTTAGAGTAAGGAGGTTCTGGTTTGAATCCTGAATTTGGTACATACTATAGGCAAGGCCCTTAGATTCAGGCCATAGTTTTAGAGTTGAGTTCACCTTATCTGATTTCCCTCAAAGATAAAATGAAGGGTAATCCTGGTTGTATTACTTCTCTCACAGGGCAGTTGTGAGAAAATAATTTTGTAAACCTTAAAATGTAATATGATTGTTAATTATCATTCATATATTTCTCCCGAAGTTTTAAGAATCTGATGAAGAGGACTTTAAACCAAAAATATCCCTGTGTGTGCTTGCTAAGCCAGATATATAAAGATAAGATTACCAGACATTGCTCCTGCTCAGGAAGACTATCAGTAGAGATGACAGAAGACTATCCAACTGAAGCAAGTCAGTTATAAAATGCCCCCTCAGACTTAGATATACAAATGCATCAAAATATGAGAATTAAGATAAGTTAAGATGCAGCTATAGAAATAAAGCTTTAGAGTCAGAAATCAATCATTCAACAATTCATAAGAGCTTAACTGTATACCAGGCACTGTCCTGGATGCTGGGGTAGACAAAAAATGCAGCAGTTATTACACTCAAGTAGCATAAGTGCTTTAGGGAAAGACAAAGTAAGATAGAGTGTATGTGTATGTTCATACAGGTCATGGGAGGGATGGATGGTATTACTAATTAGGATCAGGAAATGCATCCTTAAGAAAGTGTTACTTGGGCAGTATCTTCAAAGAATTGAGTTTCTTTGAGGCAGGTATGAGGAAAGACTATTCAAGGAATGAGGTTTTTTCAGTGTGGCTGAACAATGCTGTGTATGAAGGGATTGGGTTGTGAAGGGTTTTATAGCTAAGCCATAGAAGTTTATTTTTTATATTAGATGCCATAAGATAAACTAGATAATAATAATATTGGATTAATTTGAATTAATTAAGTAAAGTTGTAAAATAGTCACATCTGAGCATAAGGAAAATTATTTTTATTTCTGTGTGAAGGATAGATTAGAGAAGGGAGAGACTCAAGGCAGAGAAACCAATTAGACCATTGCAGTGATATAAGTAAGAAGTGATGACGGGCCATGGTAGAGTAGTAGAAAGAAGGTTTTATATGAAAGAAGTGTTGTAAAGTCAGGAAATGATGAAGAGGACCTAAGTGATGGTCCTGCCTATGATAGAGACTGAATGACTTTGGAAAAGTCACTTAAATTTCTCATGTTCTAGGCTTCTCTATAAGACTTTACTTAAGGAGTAGTGACTGATATGCTTTGGTAAAGGAAATTTTCTCACTGGGAGTTCCATATATTAGTGAAATCATAGATTGCCAAAAATAAAATGAAAGACTTTCATAGGAAATAATTTTGAACACATGAGTATGTGAGATTTATGTAGGATCTGATGTCTGACTGTGATATCCTATGACAGAGTAAACCCAGTGATTCATATAGAGCAGTGAATGATCATTATAGGTTAATGGACTACCTTGCTTTTGAAGTCCCTCCCAGTTCTAGATCTGTCATCCTATGGTCGTAAAGTATATCTGTCTGATGAAATCCATAAACTAATTTTTTAAAAACTTTTTTTGTCTTAGTAACAACTCTAAGAAGGACAAGGGTGAAGGGGTTAGATGACTTGACCAGGGTCATACAACTAGAAAGTATCTGAGGCCAGATTTGAACCAGGTCCTCTGGACTCCAGGCTTGGCACTCTATTGTGTCACCTAACCGCTGCCCTAAGATCAGTTGGATAGTATGAATTAGAGAAGGGAAAGAGTCATGGCAGGGAAACCAATTAGACCACTGCATTGATCTATGTTAAAAAATGATGAGGGGCCATGGTAATGTAGTTGAGAGAATGAAAAGAATAAGGAGAAGGGAATATTGTGGTATGAATGTGTTGAGTGAGGATTGGTAGAGATACAAGAAGCAGCAGTATTGTTATGGGAATATGCTACAGTTCTCTGGGCTAGGAAATATATAAGGTCTTCTGGAAATAGCTTGAAAACTGAATTAAATATCAAGGGGACTCCAATTCCAGAAAGACTTACCTCATTAGGTTGAGAGCCTTTGAGTTATGTGACTTCATTGCCAGTGTGGCAAATGCAGTTCTTGAACAGTGGAACTTAATGTACGTGAAGTGTCTTAAAGTGAAGTGGAACTTAAAGTGCATGAAGGAGGAAAATAAAGTAAAACCCTGGCAATTAGAAACTCCAGGTAGGGGGCAGCTGGGTAGCTCAGTGGATTGAGAGCCAGGCCTAGAGAGGGGAGGTCCTGGGTTCAAATCTGGCCTCAGACACTTCCCAGCTGTGTGACCCTGGGCAAGTCACTTGACCCCCATTGCCTAGCCCTTACCACTCTTCTGCCTTGGAGCCAATACACAGTATTGACTCCAAGACGGAAGGTAAAGGTTTAAAAAAAAAAGGAAACTTCAGGTAGGAGGAATTAAACTAGGTTTAAAAGGCTAGTGGGAAAAGTATGCCATTTTTTTCTTTGTTGAATCAGCTCTCCTCTCTTTCTGCTGAGCAGTCTTGCTCTTTTCTGACTGAAGTGGCTCAGGCTGCTACCTGTGGGGCAGAGCAATCTAAAGAGGTAGCTCCTTGGCACAACGGGGAACCTGGGTCAAAGAAAAACCATATGTCTTGGAGACCTTCTAGTTAGACTGTTCATCTTTTTCTGTCTCATTTTTACTATTAAATGACTAATTTACTATGAAGTTCTGAGATTAATTTTAATTATAACAAAATCTTACATTGAGGAAGAATATAGCAGTGATAGGAGTTTCAACCAACTGGCCACATCCTTGAGTTCTCTGTTTATCAAAAGGAAGAGCACCTGAGAAATTCTTTACCTACTGGCAATTACCATCTAAAGGTCAAGAAAAACTTTGAGAGGTACCACAGAACTGGAAACAGGTAATAGTCACAAATTTTCAAGAAAAGAGAAGAGGGGAGAGTCTTTAAACTTTATGGTTGGTCACCTTGTCAGCAAAATTCTATAATACATTATTAAAAAGATGTGGGGCAAACATGTAGAAAGAGAGATAAAAAGCCAGTATTTTCAAGAATAGGTGTATATATTGAAAGATGTGGTAGATAGTATAAAGTACATACTTTTCCTTTCATCAAAAGCTTTGACAATCTTTTGCTAGCCTTGTGGACCAAAAAGATGGAGGAAAATGGATTAGATGATAAATATAGGTTAGTTGGATTCAGAGTTAATTGATTGACTGGATACAAAGAATCAGTGGTTTGATGCCGGTATAAAGGGAGGTTTCTGGTGGAATGTTTGGGCTTCTGTATTAGGCCTTGTGATGTAGAACATTTTTTTTTCCATCTTGGGTAAAACTGTAAAAGACATGATTGTCAAATTTGTAGGTGACAGCACTTGGGATGGCTTACACACATGCTAAAATTCATTCGAAATCCCAAAGATCTCAGCAGTCTAGAACAAAGGGTGAATTCTAATAAGAAAGGCAGTTAGCACAGTGGATAGAGTGCCAGGATTAGAGTCAGGAAAACTCATCTTCCTGAATTCAAATCTGGTCTCAGACATTTAACAGCTGTGTGACCCTGGGCAAATCACTTACCTCCATTTTCCTCCTCTGTAAAATGGTCTGGAGAAGAAAACGGCAAACCATTCTATTATATCTGCTAAGAAAATTCCAAATAGGGTCATGAAGAATTGGACATGACTGAAAATGACTGAACAACAACAAAATACAAATTTTAACACTTCAGAAAAACCAACATACAAATATAAGTTTGGGGAGCTGCCAGATGTCACTTTGTCTGAATAAAGAGCCAGAGGTTTCATTAGAAGCATTTTCTTAGCTGGGAGAGACCAGAGAATCCTTTTTTCCTTCTGACACATTTTACAGATGAAGAAACTAAGGCCAAGAGAAATTAAATGGAAATCCTTAGAGACATGTTAATCTCATAAAAATTAAAATATCTTAGTGTCTTTCTCTTCCCATACCATTCTCTTTCAATTTCTAATTTTTTCTTTCAGTTTCACTAGTTCATAAACTTGACTTTATCCTGGCCTCAGTCTACCTTGCTTCACGTACTCAGTTAACAAATTTTGCCATTTCTACAACCAAGAGCCTCTATTCACATAACTACCACTTGGTTCAGGCCCTTTTCACCTCTTGCCTAGATAATTGCAATAACCTGCAATATTGGTCTTCTTGCATCAGGATTTTCCCTTTTTCAGTCCATCCTACAAACTATTGCCTAAGGAATTTTTGTTGAGATCTGATATGATCATGCAGACTTCCTTATTCAGTCAACTCCAGGAGCTTCCTATTGTCTCTATGGTAACGTTTAAGTTTTTCTTTTGTTTTTGAAGCTCTATATAGTCTTGGCCCTCAATCTGTTTTTCTACCTTACAAGACATTATTCTCCTTCCCACACTTAGCAATTCAGGCAAATTGACCTCTGTTGTTCACATGTAATACTCTTATTTCCTATCTCTATTTTTGTATTGGCTATTCCACATAATTTTAATATACTGGCCTTACCTCTGCTTCATAGAGTCCCCCTTTTCCTTTAAGATGCAACTCAGACAACTTCTTTGACATGAATCTTTTCCTGATCTCCACAACTATTAGGGCTCTCCCTCCTAAACTACCTTGAATTTAACTACTTTTGTTTTTCTTAACTTCATTTTCATATTGTATATATTTTTATCTATACTTGTCTGTATTAGATTTAAATTAAAAGATTAATTTAAAGATTAAATTAAAAGATTAGAATTAAATTTCTCATGAGTGGGTATTGTTTTATTTACTTTAATCTCCAGGTATAAATCTCCAGTATAAATATTTATTGATTTTCTGATTGAACAAGGTTGTAATAAGTGTCAGAGCGGAAATTTGACAACAGTTCTTCTGATTCCAAATCCACCCTTTTCACTGTTCCCACATGCAAAGTCACCCATGTAGTATGGCTTCCCAAAAAGTGAATGTAATCTTAGGCTTCCTTAAGAGAGCTATAACATCATATCTGCCTGGATCTAATCATAGGATTATAGGTCTGTTGCTGGAAGAGACCTTATATACCATCTAGTCCAACCTCATTTTATAAATGAGAAATCAGTCCCAAGAGGAGAAATGACTAGTAAAGTTTCAGAGACAGAATTTGAGCTCAGGTCCTGTAATTTAAAATTCATTCTAAATTTAGTACTCTTTTCATTATACCATTCTGCCTCTATAAGTAATGTATTCAAATCCAAACACTACCTTTTAGGAGGGATAAGAGGGAGAGAAAGGCATTTAGGATTGTAAGTAGCCTTGAATCCTTGTTATTTAGTAGTATTTGATCTTGTTGGTCTGAGAGGATAGAATTAGGAGTAATGGGTAGAATTTTCAGAGATTTATACCCAATACAAGAAAAATTTACCAACAATTTGAGTTCAAAAGTAGAATGGGTGACTTGGAATGTTCCTGGAGTTTTTTCATTGTGTCTGGATGACTACTTGTCTAGTATGTTGTAGAGTGGGTTTTTTTCCATTCACGTATTTTCTAATTTAATTTTTCATTAAACTTCTTTTAATAGGTATTTCTACAAGAGTGTATGACATTTTTAGAATCCTTGCTTAGTTCATGGTAGTGTTTTTTATAAATTTATTCTCTATATAGGGGTCAAGTGCTAATCCACAAGGGTGTAGTGGGTGAATGTAGAAAGCTAAATCCAGAGCTTATGTTAATTTTTCTTATTTGACTACTTGTTTTTCAGCTAGTTACTTAGATGTGTGATCTTGGACATGTCACTTACATTCTCTAGGTTTTAATTTCTTCACCTGCACAATTAGTAGTTATATAGGAGTGCATGATCTGATTTATTTTCAAGACTGGATATAAAATCCTGTAGGATTTAAAGCCTTTCATAATTTGCCTTTTCCTACCTTTCTAGTCTTCTTTCTGCCCCTCCTCCCAACTCTGGAATCCAATGACACTAACCTTGCTTTGTCTCAAATTAGACAAACTGTCTCCTAGTAACATAAAAAAATTTTTTTATGAATTATTTTTGCAGTTTCAACAAAGTTTAAGGTACACATAATAGTACAGTAAGAACTCTAGATATCCTAGAGATAAAATTTGTTTTAAAAGCCATTTTATCCCCTTTGAGCAGAGCAGAACATTAGAAGTATTGGCTGGAAGAAATAATCTCACTCAACACAAAAACCAAGACTTTTAGTAAATAATGCAAAAGCCCAGTGATGAACAAAATCACTTTTCTTGAATCTGTACAGCAATGAGGAAAAACAAAATTGGGCATCAGGTAATAAATATAGTGATAAATGAAAAATATCTTTCTTCTCTACCAAATTAATTTGAGTAGGTGCTATTATTATTCCAACTTGACAGTTGAGGAAACTGAGGCAGTCAGGTTAAGGGTCACAGAGTTAATGTCTAAGGGAGGATTTGAACTCAGATTTTCCTAACTCTGGACTTAGCATTCTATCTACTGGGCCCCTTATGAGTACAGGGTGTTCAAGGAAAGAGACTAGTACCTCTGGTGTGAAGGCTTGCAGAGCCCTTTTCTGGGCTCCATTCCTTCTTTGGTGTCTACCAGCTACCCAGCTCTCACCTTTAGCTCCAAGAAGCTGCTGCTTCTGCAGCAGCCACATCCTGGTAAACTGTGGAAGCAAGCAGGCTAAACCAGGTTGAGGGTGACTTGACAGGCCTCAAACTTGTCAATGAGTTAGGGGGTGTCTACATCAGGCATGTAAAGACTTTCCCCTGGCAGAAGGACAGATAAAAATAATTTGTTCCAGTAACCATGAGAGTGGTAGAAATAAGTACTGTGGCAGGCTTAGAGCTCCTCCTTGAGAAAGATGACAACAATCAGCCAACCAATTTGAATGAGTAACAACCAAAATTCAAATGCAAATTACGGTTTGTAGGAAAGCAATAATATTAGGAGACTGTCAGAAGTCATCAAGGTCATGTGTTTTTAAGTTCTAAAAAAAATCTTATCTTACCTCTTAAATAATAATTAGAACTGTACAATGAGAGTTACTGATTGTCTGAAATTACCAGATTAATATGTAATTGGCAAATATCTTGACAAAATAAAAATACAATAAAGTATAGATAACAGTATATTTTAAAACTAAGTACATGGCTTGCAGGGATCCTTAGGCATGGGTTAGTGACCTTTGTTTCTATTTGAGTTTGATGCTACTATTCTAGTGTATGGATAGTTTAATTTTGTTTTTGTGTTACCAGTACCTGTCACACAAGTAGGCACTTAACTAAATGTTCATTGAATTGAACTGGAAATAAAGATACATCAAAGTGATACCAGTTGGTACACATGATTCCCTAGACTCCATTCTGTAAATTTGGGGCCTCTTTTACCCTCCAGTATCCTTTACCCACTGGTTGGGAACTACCAGATTATGGCTGTAATCAGTCACAGGATCAGTCACAGATCCTGTACTTTCATTTTACCCATTAGTACTATATAAGGATTTTTGGAAATATTCTGTAGCCAAAGCAATAATCAGATTTTTTGGTTTTAGTGTTTCATTCTAAATAACTGAAGATTTTCCTAAAAAAAAATTATTTATTTTTACTTTGTAAGTATGAACTATAAAGATGCAGATTTCATATTTTACAAAACAGGCAAGGGATGAAGTTTCCTATTTTTCCAGTCAGGTAATTTCAAAGATTATTTCTGTATAAGTAAATATGGACCTGGGCCACTTTTCACATCTATTGGGACTGTGGCAGTGAGGGGCTGAGAGAGATGCCAACATGTTATAAATGTTTCTCTATCATTTCTTTTCTTCCCCTTCCCCACTCCCCCAACCCTTAGCTTCTGTTTTAGAATCAATATTCTGTTTTGGTTACAAGGCAGAAGAGCAGTAAAGAGCTAGGCAAATGGGTTAAGTGACTTGCCCAGGGTCACACAGTAGGAAATGTCTGGGGTCAGATTTGAACTCATGATCTCCCCATCTCTAGGCCTGGCTCTCAATCCACTGAGCCACCTACCCATCCCTCTCATTTCATTATAGTGATTCTCCATCATTAACTTTTCTTAGTCTGCTAATTGTGTTTTTAAAATATTCTCTACTTTCTCAATGTTAAACTAATTTCTTCCCTAAATTCATTCCTAATCCCATCCTCTTTGAGTTTTATTTTTTTTGAGGGTCTTTATTTTTCTGAGATTTCCTTAAAAGGGTGAGAAAGAAGTCTGTAGAATTCTGCCTTTCAGCAAGTACTGTTAGTTCACTTTTCTTTTATTATAAAATTTGCTAATAGTACTTTCGTTTCTCTATGTGTTTTGCTAATTTTACCCGTTAATGTTTAGGATCACATTTGTTTTGATATATGTTGGTGTGGTAGGCTTTTATTCCCCCTCTTGATATCATTGTTGTTTTAGTCTTTTCTTGCATTTCATGTCACATTCTGTCCCCCTTTCTATACATATATGTTTAATTTTTCCACTATTCTATGTTTTTGCAACTTCCTTCCTTCCTTCCTTCCTTCCTTCCTCCCTTCCTTCCTTCCTTCCTTCCTTCCTTCCTTCCTTCCTTCCTCCCTCCCTCCCTCCCTCCCTCCCTCCTTCCCTCCCTCCCTCCTTCCCTCCCTCCCTCCCTCCCTCCCTCCCTCCCTCCTTCCCTCCCTCCCTCCTTCTTTCCTTCCTTCCTTCTCCCCCTCCCCCCCTGCTTTCTGCTAGGCAGTGGGATTTAAATGACTTGCTTGCCCAGGGTCACACAAGAAGTGCCTGAGACCATATTTGAACCCTGGACCAATTGACTCTAGGCTTGGCTCTCAATCTACTAAGCCACTATGCTTCCCACTTTCCTGAGTTTTTCAAAAAGGTGCCATGTTGAGACCTTAACTTATATTTTGTTTATCTTCTAGTTAGATTTGTCTGGGTAATGAAAAGGGGTACATTAAGATCCCCCACTACTATGGATTATAGTTTTACTGTATGTAACTTACTCCAATTTTATTAACTTTTCTTTTAATCATTTAGAATCTATATTATTGGTTGATGGATTAAGTATTGATTATGATGCCTTTAAGCATAATGTGGTTAATTACCATGCTAATTAATCTTTTTATTTCATCTGTAGTTACTATAGCCTTATCTGAAATGTTTGCTACCTTTTTTTTTATGAAATCTGAAGTATAACAGATTTTCCTCCAGCCCCTCTTTGTGAATCTTTGTTTTATGCATGTTTTTTATAAACAATATATTGTTGGATTCTTTTTTCTTATCCATTTTATCATTTTTAAGGGCTTGTTACTCTCATTCACACTTCTGAGTTTTATGTGATCTTCCTTATGGTTCCTTGGTACTGGATATTTTTCATAGTATTTCTTCTTTGACTTGGAAGCTCTGGATTTTGGCTATAACATTTATGGGAGTTTTTGTTTGTAGTTTCTTTCTGGGTTTGACTAGTGGAGTCTTTTTATTTTAACTTATTTTTAACTGCTGTTTGTTCCAAGAGTTCCCAGAAATTTTTATTTATAATTTCTTAAAATATGGTATCCAGTCTTTAAAAATAATTTTTGAGGGATCATCTTATTCAAGCATTCTGATGTTTTTTAGATTGTCTCTCCTTGATCTGTTTTCCATATCAGTTTTTGATATAACATGTCTTAGATTTTCTTCTTTTTATTTGTCTTTTAGATTTGTTTTAATATTCATTGTTGTCTTATTGAATCATTTTCTGTCTGGACCATGTTAATTTTTTTTAATTAATTTTTTATTTATTTAATTAATTAATTTTTTATTTTATTTGGTCATTTCCAAACATTATTCATTGGAAACAAAGATTATTTTCTTTTCTTCCCCCCCCCCCACCTCTCCCATAGCCAACGGGCTTGATTTCACTAGGTATCACATGTGTCCTTGATTCAAACCCATTTCCATGTTGTTGGTATCTGCATTAGAGTGTTCATTTAGAGTCTCTCCTCAGTCATATCCCCTCCACCCCTGCAGTCAAGCAGTTGCTTTTCATCAGTGTTTTTACTCCCACAGTTTATCCTCTGCTTATGGATAGTGTTTTTTTGATCCCTGTAGATTGTTCAGGGACATTGCATTGACACCAATGGAGAAGTCCTGGACCATGTTAATTTTAAGGCCATTCAGTTTTCTAATAAGGTTTTCTATTGCCTATTCTAAGGTGTCCATTTTCTTTGCTATTCTTTCCTCCCTAGTTTTTCCATTCTGTATCTCTTGTTTCATTTCTTCCAGGTACTCCTGCAGTCCCTGTGGCCAGGACATTTTTTTCTCCGAGGCTTTACCTGGATTTGTTGTGGGGTCGCTATCCTCTTCGGGTTTTAGCCCCTGGGCATCTCTCAAACCAAGGTATTTCCTCATGGTTCTCAAGAGTTTTCCTTGGTTGCTCATCTCATCCACCTCATTATCCAGGATTGGGGTAGGAGATTGGGGTGGGACTGTTCTTGAATAAGGCTCTGGAATGTAATAGTGTAGGCAGGTCCTGGCCTGAGCCTAATGGACTAGATTAGGCCCTTCCTTTAAGGAATTTGGAGACTTTTCTGGTGTTGGACTCTACCTGGAGACTCCTTCTTGTCATAGGGCTCCTGGACCCTTCCTTTTATGAGTTCTGCTTGGGAACTTTTCTCAAGTTGTTGAGTTAAGGGACTACTCCCATTATAGATTCTCATTTCAGCTCTCAGGTGTTAATTAGGGCTTGATTTTTCCCATGCCTCTCTGGCAGCTGGGTTCAGGTCACTAATGCCATGTTTAACCCTGCCTAGAACAACCTGATGTTCCTTTTTGCTTGGACTGGCTCCAGTTCTTTGTAACTCAGATGAAGTACTGGGATGGACTTACTTAGGATGTTTGAATTTGTTCTTCTCACTAAGGATCTAGCCTAAGAAAGTGACATTGGGTGTTCTGAGTTGGTGCTGCATGGCATTCTCTGCTTGAGTCAAGGAGAGAATCAGGAATGTTTTCGTTGACCTTGGACACTACTGTGCTCAGGTAGAGTGCTTTATCTGCTGCCCAAGAAACTTACAGGGTCAATTAATTGCCTTTGACCTGGGCCTTTTCGATCCCAGGATATATGCAAGCCTGTGGGTTTTCTCTGGGTTCTTAGATTGGATCAGGAAGTTTTAGAAGTAGTTTTTCTGTCTTTTATTTAAGTGGTGCATCTCCAAACTTAGTTGGAGTAGATCTAGAATCCTGCATGCCTCCATCCCACTGTTGATTTTTTTAATTTATTTTTTTCACCATCAATTTGACAAACATAAAAATAAATATTTTTATATGCAAAAAAACAGAAGGTGGTACATAAAACCATGAATCTGTAATGTGCATTTTGTTTTAAATTAAACACAAACACTAACACTGCCATTTATCCTTTTCTGAACTGTGTATTTTTAAAAGATTCCATTGATGCTCTCTCTTTTCTTTTTGTGGAATTATTCTTTCCTTCAATTACCACCCCATACCCCATAAAACTCCTCCCTCAAAATAAATATATGAGGTTAAACCAAATAAATCCACATAAAGTCCCTGTCTGAAAAAGCGCACATCTAGTTTTATTACCTTTCTCCCAGGAGAATGGAAGAATGATTTCTCATCAGTTTTCTGGATTTCTTATTGGTCAGAGTTCATGGTTATAATCATTAATTGTGCATTTCCTTGCATCACAAAAGATTTTACTTTTTCCCCCTCTTTTTGTTCCCTTTGCAAAAAAGGAAATGTTAAAGAGGAGAGATGTAGTCAATATTTTCTTATCATTGTTCATTAATGATTGATTCTTGGTGACCCTGTGAGCACACCAAAACTATCCTTGAGAGGTTTTCTTGGTAAAGGTATAAAGTGGTTTGCCATTTCCTTCTCCAATGGATTAAGGCAAATAGAGATTAAGTGGCATGCCCAGGAGTTATACAATTAGTAAGTGTCTGAAGCTAGATTTGAACTCAGGTGTTCCTGACTTCAAGCTCTTGAGTCATTTAGCTGTATACTAGTATCCTGCAATTGAAAAAGCCTGTAATTGAAGTGATCTGCTCCAGTTCCTCACTCTTCCTTTCTTCATCTAAGTTACTGGTTCTTTATTACATTCTTTCTCTCCTCTTAATCCCTGGGACTAAAGTGGAGTTTGTTTTGCTCATGACTCTTCCTTCTTGTCCTTTAACTCTCCCCTTTAAGCCCCCTCTTCTTTTTCTGTCTTCTCTTTCTCTGGTGAATTTAATGATTTATGCATCTGTTTGTATGTTGAATCCTGTTTTTCTCAGTTCAAATAGAGTGCAGTTCATGAAATGCCTTTTTTGCTCTCTGCTTTCCTCCATGTTTATATGCTTTTATGCTTTTCTTAAGCACTCCAATGATGAGAAATAGTAAAAGTTCCTTTTTCTTAGTTTTCCTTCCTTCCTTCCTTCCTTCCTTCCTTCCTTCCTTCCTTCCTTCCTTCCTTCCTTCCTTCCTTCCTTCCTTCCTTCCTTCCTTCCTTCCTTCCTTCCTTCCTTCCTTCCTTCCTTCCTTCCTTCCTTCCTTCCTTCCTTCCTTCCTCCCTCCCTCCCTCCCTCCCTCCCTCCCTCCTCCTTCCTTCCTTCCTTCCTTCCTTCCTTCCTTCCTTCCTTCCTTCCTTCCTTCCTTCCTTCCTTCCTTCCTTCCTTCCTTCCTTCCTTCCTTCCTTCCTTCCTTCCTTCCTCCCTCCCTCCCTCCCTCCTTCCCTCCTTCCTTCCCTCCCTCCTTCCTTCCTTCCTCCCTCCCTCCCTTCCTTCCTTCCTTCCTTCCTTCCTTCCTTCCTTCCTTCCTTCCTTCCTTCCTTCCTTCCTTCCTTCCTTCCTTCCTTCCTTCCTTCCTTCCTTCCTTCCTCCCTCCCTCCCTCCCTCCCTCCCTTCCTTCCTTCCTTCCTTCCTTCCTTCCTTCCTTCCTTCCTTCCTTCCTTCCTTCCTTCCTTCCTTCCTTCCTTCCTTCCTCCCTCCCTCCCTCCCTCCCTCCCTCTCTCCTTCCTTCCTTCCCTCCTTCCTTCCTTCCTTCCCTCCTTCCTTCCTTCCCTCCTTCCTTCCTTCCCTCCTTCCCTCCTTCCTTCCCTCCTTCCCTCCTTCCTTCCCTCCCTCCTTCTTTCCTTCTTCCCTTCCTTCCTCCCTTCCTCCCTCCCCCCTTTCCTTGTTCCTTCATTTTTCCCTTCCCTTTCTTTCTTTCCTCAAAAACAACAAAACAAAACAAACCCAGTTCCTTGTCTTGTGTTTTATTTAATGACAGAATTCTGAACTAGCACTGATCTCTTCTGTTATATAAATATTCATTCATTTAGCTGGCTCAGTTTAAACTGCTCAAATGTATTTACTCTTTTGAGTTTCTATTGTTTCCTGTGTTTGCATTTCAAAGATCCAGCTCTCCTGTTTTCTTCAGGAATACTTGAAAGTCCTTTATTCTTGAAAGAATGATTTCTTACCCTGTAGGATCAAGTTTGGTAGGGTAAGTTTTCTTGTTTTAAGCCTTTATCTTTTGTCATTTGAAATATTGTATGACAAGATTTTTCTTTCCTTTATAATAGTAACAGCCAGATATTGTGTTACTTTAATTATGGTTCCTTTGTACTATATTCTTGTAGTATTGTTTTTCTTTTTACCTTGGAGTTGGATTTTGGCTATGACACTTCTGGGAATTTCCATCTTAGGGTTTCGTTCAGGAGGTGACTGGTATATTCTTTCTATTTTCACTTTGAACCTCTGTTTCTTAATAAATTTAGGCCATTTCATTTTGATTTCTCAAAACAAAAAACTTCTTCAAAATATTCTGCCTTTTGGGATTGTTGTTTGTCATTTCCAGGTAGTCTGCTAATACTTCAATGATTTTTATTGAACCTCTTTTCCAGGTCAGTTGTGTTTAATGGTACATTCTTAATACCCTTCAGTTTTTGTTTTTTTAACTATTTTGACTTTGTTCTAATGTTTCTTAATGCCTCCTGTTGCTATCAAGCTCTCTTTGCTTCTCTTTTTCAATGAATAGGGTTTTATACCTTCTATCCTTAGCTATTCCATCTTTTTTACTCAAAATTTCTAATTTCATTTTTATATCATACTTCATTACTGAGTCTCTAATTGTACTTGTTGTAGACTTTAGTCCCCCCTCCCCCCCCCATTTAGGTTTTTCATAACGCATAGTATTCTTTATTATGTTCATTATGTTCAATGATTGCTTATAACTTTAGTCTGGAGTTTCTGGATTGGGACTTTGTAGTAGTTCTTGCTCTGTATTATCTTGAACTCTTAGATGGGTACAAAAAAATGCTCATTTTGTTCCATTCCTTTTTTACTTTAGATGTTATTGCTGCTGTAGTTCTTAAATTGGTATCTGGAATCAGGCCATATCTTCTGTGTATTCTGTAGTTTCTTCCTCCTCTACTGATGGCTCTATGTGAGTGTTTGACTTTCTTTGTCTCCTTTTAACATAGTTTCAACCTAGAGGTTGTTTGGTTTGCTACCATGGCCCTTATAAGCTCCAAGAGGATGATAGTGATAGTGCTATTCTCAGACATTGTACAAGATTCCTGGCATATGAACTTGCCTTGGTTCATTTTTTTCTTGAAGGATTATCTTTATTCTTGTAGGATTTTTTAAAAGTTATAATTGTTTATCATTTGTTTTTTGGAATATTTTATTTTAACATTTTCTCTCCCTTGTAGTAGGAGCTACCAGGTATTATGTTATCTTGACTTTTGTACTTGAACTCCTTTCTGATTGCTTGCAGTATTTTTCTTTTACCTAGAAGTTCTGGACTTTATTTGACATTTCTGGGAGTTTTCTTTCAGAAGGTGACTGGTAATTTCATTTTTTTTTCACTTTGACTTTGGTTTCTAATGTATCCGGGTAGTTTTTATCTGTGATTTCTTGAAATATGATACTTAGTCTTATGTCCAGGCTTTTTTGGTTATTGTTCCTGGTTTTCAAGGAGCTGATGATCCTTAAAAATGCAAATAATAGGTGAAATTTATGTTACTTTAAGGTTTGCAAAGCATTTATATGTATTATTCTATTTAATTTGATCCTCACAGTAGCTCTGTGATAGATATTGCTAAAATTATTTTTCAAGTGTAAAAAGTAAAGCTCTGGAAGCTTAATTGATTTTCTGAGGGTCACACAGCTAGTAAGGATGACACAAATGAAATCAAGTTTAATTATAAGTCCATCACATTAGAATCTCACTTATTTTTTTATTTTTCAGTTTCCTGATTTTGTTTTGCTATTATTCATTGTTTCATTGAGTCATGAGTTTTGTGGTTCATTCTAATTTTCAGCAAGTCTTGTGCTTATAACACGTTTTCAGCCTTCTTTTCTAAGTTGTTTAATCTCCTTTTAGTTTTTTTCCTCCAAAGCATTTATTTCACTTCATCTTTTGTCATTCCTTCCAAGTTTTTTTGGTAGTCTTTTTATTTTTTAATTTCCATTTATTTATTTATTTATTAGCCCTTACCTTCCGTCTTGGAGTCAATACTGTGTATTGGCTCCAAGGCAGAAGAGTGGTAAGGGCTAGGCAATGGGGGTCAAGTGACTTGGTCACACAGCTAGGAAGTGGCTGAGGCCAGATTTGAACCTAGGACCTCCCATCTCTAGGCCTGGTTCTCAATCCACTGAGCTACCCAGCTGCCCCCTTGGTAGTCTTTTTAGCCAAGCTGTCTATCCTCTTGTTCCCTCTCTATGTCATTGTTGTCAAGTTGCTTTCTTCTAGATTTTTTCTTGGGCATATTTTCACCCATGTTGTTTCTTTGTAATGTTTGCCATCTTTTTGTTTACTCATCTTTATAGCTTTAATTCTTGATTTGGAGTCTGTGTCATAGGCAGGTTTTGCTCTTGAATGGGATCTTACTTTGATCTTCCTCCTGCTGGCTTCTTCTACCTTCGTGTGACTGCACCTAAAATTTTAGCAAGCTTCAGTGTTTCCAATAAAGTTCTAATTAAGGTACTGCTGTCTTCTATTGCTCTCTGTCCGGGGGCTTGCCTGGTAAAGATTTTGATACTTTGCTTTGCTACCTCTCTGGTTAGTTCCTTTGGTTTTCTTCTCCCTGTTATTTTTCTGGTCCAGGTGTTGCTTGATGCTTCTGGGTTTACCTGCATTTGTGCTGTCTATTTTTTTTGCAAGACTCTTCCAGAATCTGTACATTTTGCTTAATCAGTCAGTCATTAAGCATTTATTAAATGCCTCCTATATGACAGATACTGACCCAAATGCTGGAAATAAAAATAAAGGTAGAAGATATTCTTTTCTCTTGAAGAGCTCACAGTATAATGGGAGAGGCAATGTGTAAATAACTATGTACAAACAAGCTATGAATAGGATAAATTGGAGGTAATAAAGAGAGAGAAGATAGTAGAATTGAGATAGGGAAAGAGGTCCGGTAGAAAGATTTGAATATAAACATTTCAGATTCTGTAATACTGCATATTTTAGAATTTTTAAAGATTGCAAAAAAAATTTACCAGTATCTTAGATTGACAAGTTACTTAAAGAAAACAATTTATTAATAAAGTAATACAGAAACATGAAATTAAATAGAGTTATCCTGTGATGGAGGTCTGCCTTCCAAAAGAGCAGTTTAATAATAGCTGTAAAAAAGCAGTACTAAATATAAGGATAAATATTAACTCAACCTAAAATTCTAGGTACTTATTTTGAAAAGAAAAAAGTATTTATAATTAAATTTAAGCCTTGAATAGGACAATAAAATAATCAGAATGGAGAGATTTTATATATAGAATAATAAAAGTGCAAATGCTTTAAAGAAACCTTATAGTCCTTAGGATTGCTTTCTGTAATAAATGTAATTTAATGAATTTTAAATTAATGTACATTTAACCTGTGATGCTGAAGAAAATGTCAGTTGGAATGATCCTGAATTTCCCTATAGATTTTAAAACAGTATTGGAGAAATATCACAGTGCTATAAGGTAATGGAATTCATGGTCTCAAAGTATGCATGAATGATAAGTGGAGCTAGAGCATCTCAGAAATGAGCATTCTTTAGCCCCACTCTCATGTTGCTGAAAAAAGGGAAATGTATTAGAATTAGTTATTCTTTAAGATACCTAATACCCGTTAAATGTTAAAGTTATTAGGAAGTAGTATTTATCAGGTACTCATATGCTTTTATTGGCACTATGTAATAATGCTTGCTAAAGCCTCTCTAGGACATTCATTGTACAGGATACTTCTTTCTGAATAAATATATTATCGAAAGGTAAATGTATAAATTGGATTTTTATAAAATCAAATCATTTAAAATGTATTAAGAAAATGTGTTTTAAAGAAAACAGGTGATGAATTGTTTTTTAAGTCAGTTTTGAGTAGGTACTCCCTTTATCTGCACAATGCCTGATACACAATAAGAACTTAATAAAAATGTTTATTGACTTTTATCATCCTTTTCTATTCTTGTCCTCTTCTTTAGAAAGATCCACACAATATGACCGAGATCTTCTTGTTATTTTGATCATTCATAGGTACAAGAATATCATTTGATTTCTCCATCTCTTTGTTGTTCCTCACTTTAACTTAATGACTTGCTTATCTTCCTGTCCTATCCTGGGCACATTCAATGATATTTTCAGTTAGTCTGACAACTAGTGTTTATTAAATAACATTTTTGGGCCAGGTACCCAATGGAAATAACAAAAAAAAAGATACTCCCTCCCCACCCGCCAAAACCAATTCTTCCCTTTTTTTTCCCACTCAGAGACCCTTATAACAAAGACTAAAGAAGCGAAGGGGAAATCATCAAAACCAGGTGTTTTATGAAGTATGTAATATTCATAATCCTCTGCCACTATAGCAAAGTAGGATGAAGTTCCTTTTAAGTTTCTTTACTTTGAGGCCAAGCTTGTCATCATTATTTCATGGCATTCAATTTAAGTTGTTTTCTTGTGATATCTTAAATTTATTTGTAGGCATCATGTCTATTGGTTTCCTGGTTCTGCTTACTTTACTTGGCTTCTATTCATATTTGTTTTCTGACACTTCTCTGTACGTCATTAATTTTTTCTTTTATGTTAAAAATTTTTATTTTTAACATTCTTTTCTTTTAAAATTTTGAGTTCCAGATTTTCTCTCCCAACCCTCCCCCATCTACTGAGTAAACAAACAATATTTCAGTTATACATGTGAAATCTTCAAAATATTCCCCTTATTAACCATGTTGGAAAACAAAGCAAAAAATTAAGATATTAAGCAAATGGTACTTTAATTTGCACTCAGAGTTCATCACTTCTCTCTGGAGATGGATAGCATATTTGTCATGAGTCCTTGGAATTATCTTGGTTCATTGTATTGGTCAAGTTCATATATGTTCTTGCCATGTTTTTCTGAAAACACCCCTTATTTCTTTATAGGCCATTAGTACTCCCATCACAATCATGTTCCACTTGTTCAGCCTTACTCCAATTGATGAACATGCCTTTAATTTCCAGTTCTTTACCACTTAGAAATAGAACTTCCATAAATATTTTTGTACATATAGGTCCTTTTCTTTGATCTCTTTAGGATACAGGCCTAGTAGTAGTATTTTTCTTGAGCAAATGGTATGCACAGTTTTTTTTTTATAACCCGTTGCGCCTACTTCCAAGTTGTTGTCCAGATTGTTGGACCAATTCACTAATCTACCAATTGTTCATTAATGTACCTATTTTCTCTTAACCTTCAGCTTTTGTTATTTCTTTTAGCTATTTTGTGGTTTTGATTCAATTTTTTCTAATCCATATGATTTGGAGCATTTTTTCATATGACTATAAATAACTTATTTCTTATGAAAACTATTAATATTACCTATCATTTGAGGAATGTTTCATATTCTTTATGAATTTGATTTAATTTCCCATATATTTGAGAAATGAGGCTTTTATAAGAAAACCTTGCTATAAAATTTTATTTTTCCTTCATTGTCTATAATACCTTTTAACAAAATGTAATTTACCGGGGTGCAGCTAGGTAA
The DNA here is from genome assembly GCF_027887165.1 of Monodelphis domestica. Lineage (NCBI taxonomy): Eukaryota > Metazoa > Chordata > Mammalia > Didelphimorphia > Didelphidae > Monodelphis > Monodelphis domestica. The sequence continues at coordinate 247,690,081 of NC_077233.1, forward strand.
CTCAGTGGATTTGAGAGCCAGGCCCAGAGATGGGAGGTCCTGGTTTCAAATGCGGCCATTTCCTAACTGTGTGACCCTGGGCAAGTCACTTGACCCCATTGCCTTCCCCTTACCACTCTTCTGCCTTGGAATGAATATACAGTATTGATAAGGGTTTAAAAAAATAAAAACAAAAAAACTCTTACCTTTTGTCTTATTAGATTGGATACTAAGTATCAGTTCCATGGCAAAAGAGTAGTTATTTTTTTAACTCTGTGTGAGTATCTTTCTGTTTCAAGTATGTCTGTTTATCCTTTTCTTTGTCTTTTTAATCTTGTCCCATAAAAACCTGTTTTATTTCTTATTATTGCCTCTTTAATCTCTTCTCCATTTAGCATTCCTATTCCCCCATATCTCTTATCCCTTTCCTCTATTTTCATATTCATTAAGATAAATTTCTGTGCCTACTCTCTTTGTGTGTATGTTTCTGTATCTATATATTCTTCCCTCTTTGAGCTAATTCTGATGAGAGTGAGCTCAGTTCAAGCATTGCCTATCCTTTATTTTCCCTTTCACTATCAAAGCTCTTCCTTATGTGCCTCTGTTACATAAGAAATTTTTCTCAATTCTACTTTTCCTTTCCTTCTTCTCCCAGTACATCTCTTTTTTTTTACCCTTCCTTTATTTTTTTTTTGAGATCATCTCAACACAATCAGTTTTATCTGTGTAGACTCCTTCTAACTCTCCTTGTCTTGATAGTGCTCTTAGGAGTTAGATGTGTTGTATTCTGAGACTCTTTTGATTATGCTTTCATGTTTAACTTTTTGACCTTCATTTGCTTCTTCTGTTTGAATATATCAGATTTTTTATAGTCAGCTCTGGTCTTTTCAACAGGTATGCTTGAAAATCCTCTAAACATCCTTTTTTTTTTTCTTGCCCTGAAGAATTATATTCAGTTTTACTGGATAGATGATTCTTGGTTGTAATCCTAACTACTTTGACTTCATGATTATCATATTCCAAACACTCCACTGCTTTAATATGAAAGCTACTAAATCTTGTGTGATTCTGACTGTAGCTCCCCAATGTTTGAATTGTTTCTTTATTACTCCTTATAATATTTTTGCCTTGACCTGAGAGTTCTGGAATTTGGCAGTTTTCATTTTGGGATCTCTTTTTGGAGGTAATAGGTGGATTTTTTTCAATTTTTATTTTATCCTCTATATCTAAGATATTAGGAGAGTTTTCTTTGATAACTTCTTAAAGCATTATTTCTAGGTTGTTTTTTGATCATGGCTTTCAGGTAGTTGATAATTCTTAAGTTATTTCTTCTTTAACTATTTTCCAGGTTATTTGTTTTTTTGATCTGTTATTTCACATTTTCTTCTATCTTTTCATTCTTTTGACTTTGTTTTAATGTTTTTTGATATTGTAAGAGAGGAAACTTAGACTCAAGCTGCCAGAGGAACAAGACAAGCAAGGGAAGGGCAAGAGGAACAGAGAATTCCAGAGAAAGAACAGAGAAGAGCTGAGAAGATCCAAGCAGTTAAACTCACTTCTTTTTGGGAGGCCTTTCAGGAAGGTTGCTTTGAAAGCACCTCTGAGCCCTGGTCACCCTTTTAGGAATCCAGACCCCCTGAATCCAGCATAAGACAACAGGAGTGGATAGGACTTTTGATATAAAGCTATCCACCCCAGGAAGATTTACTCTCCATCCCTCCAAAGTAGGTCTTGAACTTCATATTATAACTAGGACAGTTAGAAGTCAAGACAGCTCTCACAATTGACCCCAGAGGGTCAGACAGGCACAGCCTGACTCTGCAGGATTTGGGGAGAAGGGGTTTGATTGGTAGGTTTTAGAGACTTCCTGTTTCCCAATACCTTATCCCTCAATCTCAGTTACTTTACCCTTTGTGTGTTCCTCAAATAAATAGCTGTTCTATAGACCTGTTGCCTGCTCATAATATTCAGGGAGAGGGACCAGAAGCCTTGGGGAGGAGAACTAAAATTCCTCTCCAAGGAAAAAGAAGCTGTTTAGTCCTGGATGTACTTTAGCCCTGCCTCTGAAGAAAAGTAGTTAGTAATCCTGAAAACAGCTAGTGTGGGTTTATTGAGGAAGGAGAGGAGAGAAACTATCTGTCCTCTCTTTCCACCCTTTAACTCCATTTCATCTCTACCACACTCTCGTCCTGAGCTCAGTGATGGGGGGGGGGGGGGAATCCATCCCTTTTACCCCTCCATTACAGTTTATAATGGAGGCTTTAGTTTCCACTTGCCCAATTCTAATTTTCTTCAGTGAACTTTTTGTTCCTCCTTTTCTGTTTGGCCAATTCTACTTTTTAAGGAGTTCTTTTCTTCTGTGAGGCTCTGCTTGTAGCTTATCTTCTTCCTGGCTTATGTCTTAGTCTTCTCTGCCACCAGACTACCTTTTTTATAGTCAGATTGCATTTTTATTGTTCCTTCATTTCTCCATCCTATTTCTTTATTTTAGACTTTTCTGTGCTTTTGTTTACAGAGCTAGTTCTAGGCTATAAATTTTCAGTGCTTCCAGAGGTGGTGTGCTGTAGGAAGAGGTGTGGTCATTGCCCTCCTGGTCTGTGCTTTGGCCTCTACCCAGGAAGGACTCCTCTCCAGAAACTACAAGTGCTAGTGTTCCTCTTTACCCTGGAACTGTGACCAGAGCCCCTACTCCTTTGTAATTGATCACAAGTGATCTTTTCTGCCCTGAAAATGTGACCCAGAAATGCTTATGATCAGTTGAATTTCTAATCAGTGCACCCAGTGCCAGCAGAGTTCTTTGTAATCCTTTTATGATCACTTGTCCAATATCCATACTGTCTCTGAAGCTGCTGTTGCTGCTGCTGTCTCAGTCCCATCTATGGCCTGTCGTCACTTTTGCTTCTACTTCTCTCTCCTGGCTTGGCCCTACCTCATAGTTACAAACCTCATCCAAGGACTTCCTAAGTTGTGTTAGGCTGCATAAATGTCACTCACCTTTTATTGATTCTACCTCTACAAAATTTGATTGAAGGAGTTATTTTAAAGTAGTTTGGAGGAGAATGTTGGGTGATATCAGCTGAGCCTGTACTCCATCATCAATTGTTTCTTGCAACACAGTAATGTTCTTTTTTTATGTAAAAATTTATTGTATTCTTTCCAAATTGATCTACTTTTACCTTGTTTCCAGTTCTTTTCTTGTTCAAAGAGTGGTGCTTTAAATATTTTGGTGTATATGGGGTCTGTATTTTTGTTACTGATAGGCCATGATATGTAAGTCTAGAAGTGAATTAGCTGGGTCAAAGAATGTAAACATACTGATTTTGTTCAGATAAGAGAGCATCTCCTAAAAAATCTTTATGTGACTTTCAGCCATTTCATTAAAGATAATGCAAATGAGGAGACAACATACCAAAATTTATTGGATGCAACCAAAACTGTATTTAGGAGGAGATATCTCTTAACTGCTTACATTAGTAAAATAAAGGGCAGATATGGGCATATAGCTAAAAAAACTACAAAAAGAACAAATTAAAAATCCCCAATTAAGCACCAAATGGGAAATCCTGAAAATCAAACGAAGAATAAATAAAATTGAAAGTAAGAAAACCCCTGAAAATAAAAGAAAATGAGCTGGTTTTATAAAAAAAAAATTGCTTAATTTGGTTAACAAAAAAAGAAAGAAAACTAAATTACAAGTATCAAAAATAAAAAAGGTGAAATCACAACCAGTGAAGAAGAAATTAAAGCAATTATTTGTAGTTATTTTGCCCAATGATATGCCAATAAATCTGACAAGCTAAATGAAATAGATGAATATTAATAAAAATATAAACCACTCAGATGAACAAAAGAGGAAATGGACTACTTAACCCCATTATAGAAAAAGAAATTGAACAAACCAGTAAAGAGTTCCTTAAGAAAAAGGCCCCAGGGCCACTTGGATTTACAAATAAATTCTGCCAAGCATTCAGAGAATAATTAACTCTTATACTGTATAACCTTTTTAGATAAATAGGGGAAGGAGGAATTCTTCCAAATTCTTTTTATGATATAAATGATACTGATAACTAAACCTATTAAGAGCTAAAGCAGAGAATGAGAACTATACAATCTTCCTCATGAATATGATGCAAAAATTTTGAAGAAAATACTAGTGAGGAGAGCATAGCATAGGATCATATTACCATGGGTTTCAAGCAGGAATGGTTCAATATTAGGAAAACTATTAGCATAATTGACCACATCAGTCACAAAACCAACAGAAATCATATGATTTTCTCAGTAGTTGCAGAAAAAGTCTTTGGTAAAATACAGCACCTATTCCATATGAAAACATTGGTATAAAATGAGCTTACCTTAAATTAATAAACATTTATCTAAAATCATCAGCAAGCATGATCTATATTGGGGATAACCTTAAAACCCTTTCCAATAGCAAAACAAGGATGTTCATTATCACCACTACTATTTAATATTGTATTAGAAACACTAGCTATAGTAATAAGAGCAGAAAAAAAAATTGAGGGAATTAGCATAAGCAGTGAGGAAACAAATCTATCATTGCAGATATCATATACATTGAGAACTCCAGAGAATCAAACAAAAAACTAATAGAAACAAAGCTTAATATAGTCCCAAGACTTTTGGCCCATTTTTAGTGGTATTATACCTTTGCTCAGACCTTCTTTTAGGCACATGCTAGCTTCTCATTTCTAAAGTGGGCATATATAGTACTTACCTCACAGGTTCATTGTGAGGAACATGTGTGATAACATTTGTAAAACCTTATGTCATGAGTTATTAGCTAGCTTTAATTCTATATTGTTCTTGAGAACAGTTGGGCCAGTTCATATTTTCCTCTTGCAGTTCACTACATTAGTGAATTTCTACAACTCCTGACATTGATTACTTTTGTTTTCCTTTGCTAATTTGCAGTGTGAGGTATAACTTCAAAGTTGTTTTGTTTGGATTTCTCTTATTATTAGTAATATGGAACATTCCTTTATGTGTTTATAAGTACTTTGCAATTCTGGTTTTAAGAATTATTTGTTCATATAAGCCAATTATATTTTTTGGGTATAACTTTTGACTTTAAATATGTTAATTGTTTTTCTAGTGTGGCTATTAAACCAAATATTTGATAAAAGGTTTTTTCCTAGTTGACTATGTTTTCTTATCCTTGTTAAGTTAATTCATTCACGCAAATACTTAATATAATTTAAGTTACATATTTCATCTCCTATGATATTTATTTGGTCAAGAATTAATTCCCCTAGCTTTATCTGTCTTTTTATTTTTTTACATTCTTGAATTATAGATTGAAATGCAAAATTTGGGACTATAGTAATAAGCCTTGTTTTGTTAATTACCTTCCACTACCAATCTCACTGATCTTCCAAAATTTTAGCCATTGATTTTTTTAAATATTCTGTTGTTTATAATCAACTAATATATTTGAGGAGAAGAGATGTATGGATCAGCAAGTTTTTATTTGTGAATATATCTGATAGTTCCCATGTGTTGTTTAACGATAACTTTTATTTTTATTATTATTATTTTTTAAAAACCCTTACCTTCCGTCTTGGAGTGACTCCAAAGCATAAGAATGGCAAGGGCTAGGCAATGGGGGTCAAGTGACTTGCCCAGGGTCACACAGCTGGGAAGTGTCTGAGGTCAGATTTGAACCTAGGACCTCCCGTCTCTAGGTCTGGCTCTCAATCCACTGAGCTACCCAACTTCCCCCTAACGATAACTTTTAACTGAAACACAGTTTGCATTTTGTGTATGTATAAACATAAATCTACTAAAAGAAATTTAAGTTTTATACTGTTCTGTAAACATGTTTGTATGTTTGTATGGTCAAAAAATATTATTTCTTTACTCTTTATTCTTCTTTACAGTTGTCTAGTTTCAGATAAGAAAACAGTCAACTAGGAAAAAACCTTTTATCAAATATTTGGTTTAATAGCCACACTAGAAGTTTGATTTATTTCTACAATTTCTACATGTAAGGCTCTTTTGATTAACATTAGGTGGCACTCATCTACTTTTTTGGATCCTGATATCAAGGGATGCTAGAAATAGAGAAACCTTTTTAACTTATTACACAGTGTGCCTGTTAGGGAATTCATAGTTGAAGTGACCATTTTAAATAATCTAGGAGTTCATTAGGGCATAGTGTTCTACTAAGTCATTCCTGTTATTTGACAAATTAGAATACCAGACTTCTCAAAATGAGTAAAGCTGTTTGTACCACCTTTAAAAGTCCTGTCTCTGATTTTGAAATTAGGCATTATGATGCCACTGTTGAGATAGAACTACTCTATTAATTTATAAAACTGGTGATGTAATATCTTTTATTTTATATCACTGATTGCTGTGTTTTATTTTTATTCTTTAAACTCAGCAGTTTCCTTTTTTCAGCTCTCACACATTTTTTATTTCTATTATAGATCATCTCACAAAACTGTTTTACATGTCAATTCAAAAAATATAAAATATGTTATCTATTTTTAATGAAAACATTTATTTTATATAAGTAATAACACTCATTTCACAAATTTAAGATACTTTTTAGATCATATTTAGATTATAATAGTAATGGTACTCTCTAAATTAATAAATATACAAATATTGGAGTTTTGAATAAGTACTTTTAAATCTGTAAGAATATTATGAACAGACACACATTACTCATTTGAATTTACTTTATTGTTCAGAAGAAACAATGTTATGTCACATAGTGACCCATCAGCATCCTGTCTGATAGGGAAAATTACTATTCCAGAACAGTTAGCATGTTTGGACTTAGCCTTAATACATACACTGAAACTTAATTATTGCAATTTGACTGTGCTTAGATTGGAATCTGGTATTTGTAGGATATGAAAACATCTTTTTTTTTTGCTCTCAAGTGAGACCACAGTATTCATTCATTCAGTAAGCATTTACTAAACCCACACCATGTACTAGGCTTTGCCAAACACCAAGGAATTAAAAATGAAAATGAAATCATCAAAGAACTTGCATTCTATTGGAGGGAAACCCCATGTACACAGATAAATGAATGCAAAATATATGCAAAATGAAGGGAGTAGAACCTGGGAGCAATTATAATAGTTCTTGTATAGGAAGTGACACTTGAGTACTTTGAAGGTAGCTAGGGATTTCTGAGAAGCAGAAATGAGATCAGAATGAATTATAGGGATGTAGGATCACCCGTACAAAAACAAAAAGACTAGAGACTAGCAGAGATAGTGGAATAGGAGAAAATATTATATTCTAGTTCACCATTTAAAACTAACAAAGACATAGAATAGTTACATCATCAGACTGAGTTGTGTTTAAGAAATACAAGGGAAAAAAATAAGTGAAAATTTTTTCCAAACTGAGAAAACAGAAAAATTGTGGTCTTGAGCAACAGCAGATGCCCAAACAATATAATGCAGAGCCTTTGAGCAAGGGAACTGAATTGTTACTGTTTCTATATTCCAGCAAGTGTCACTTTTTAAATCTTTCAAGAACATGGTACTTAAAACCCAAAGAAAGCAGGAGAGCTAACAGGCATACAAATCAGGACCAAATAAACCCCAAACACTGAAATGCCACAAAATTGTAGTTACAGTTAAAGGAAACCCCAAACACATTGTTAGGGTTAAAATTCTCTGGAGATTGTACATTAATTTATAGTTATTTATTAGATAGTAAAGGTTGGAGTAATCACCTTGTCAGGCCTAGCTAATCTGAGTTTGCAGAACTCCCCTCATGTCTCTGTATCAGGAAAGGCCATATGTTGCTTCCTAACCAAAGACTTCACCGGAGCTTCCTCACCAGGAAAATCTCCAGACCAAGAGAGCCTCAGACTCCTTACCTAAACTTCCTCAAACCCCTCACCTAAAACCTGGTGATGTCAATCCTTCTGGGTCTCTCTGTTTGGACAGATTTGACCTCAGCCCGGGTCACAGGCCAGTCTTACTGATGCCAGGAGTTATGGGGAACAAGAGGCAAGCCTATTCTGGCACAGAGCCATGAGTCATCCTATAGTACTGCATGCCTGTCCAGGCAAAGGGTGGGGCTTTTTAAAAACTTTTCTTTCTAAAAGAAAAAAGGGTACAATTTATGTTAATTTCACATAACATGTAGAAGAAGAGAATATATATATATATATATATATATATATATATATATGTACATATATATATATATATGTAAGCAAAAACTCAAAGAAAAACAGTTTGGATATAAAGTCAAATAGGATTCCTGGAAGAAATATAGCAAGAAGATTTTTGTTTTGGTTAAAAAACGATTTTGTAAAATAACAGAGAGTACTAGCTGAAAGAATTGGGGGTAAATGAGAGCATTGAAAGGAGAATAGTTTAATACAGGAGAAGCAAAACTTTTCCTGAATGACACCTTGAAAATTAGAATGAATCGATCAAACTTACTATCAGAGAAAAGCTAAGCTGAAGCTAGACAACTTGTAAAGGAGAATAAAGTGTCAAGAAATATTTTTTGGCCATATAATTACATTCATACAAAAATCTATTTGAAGCATGTGCTTACAGCATAGCATAGTATGGGACATAGGCTTCCTTAAGTAGATTTATATGTACACATGCAAAATATAGATTGTGTTTTAGTCCTTTGTAAAGTTATGGTTAAACAACACATAGGCACTATTGGATATATTCACAAATAAAAACATCTGCTGATCCAAACATCATTTCTCTCCAGATATATTATTTGATTATGAACAACAGAATAGAAAAATAAAATAACCTGCTTAGGTTTTGGAAGGTCAGTGAGATTGGTAGAGGAAAGGGCATTAAACTAGTTGATAAGGATTGTTGTTATAGCCTCAAATTTTGTATTTTAATCTAAATGATAATCTGGATGGATCAGTCAATAATCAATGGAGTTAAAGATGACTAATATTTTAAAAAATCCAATGACTAGAAAAGTAGAAACAAAAAAAGGTATCACACAGAAAAAAAACAGGAAAGAATTTTAAAATCTACTTGAAAACCTTGAGTAAATAAAGAAGTATTTATCATTCTTAGAAATTATGAAAGAAATCTGCCCAGATCTCTTAAAACCAAAGGGCAAAATAAAAATATAAAAGAATCCAGTTACTTCCTGAAAGAAGGTATGAAATGAAAACTCCCAAGAACATCGTGGCCAAATTCTAGAACCTCCAGTTCAAAGAAAACATACTGCAATCAGTTAGGGGGAATAAATGAATTCAGTTACCACAGAACCTTAGTTTGGATCACATAAGATTTTGCAGCTATCATAAAGGATCTTGGCGTATGGCATTTCAAAAGGCAAAGACCAGAGATGGTAGTGAGAATGTCATGTTTGGGAGATGACAAGTAGGCCCATTTGGTTGAAACATCGAATGTGTGAAGGGAAATGTCATGGAAAAGTAAATGGGAGCTAGTTTCAAGAGCCTTAAGAGTAAGAAGGATTTTTTTTTTAATTAAATCTTAGAACACAAGGAATTACTGAAGGTTTTTGAGCAATTTCATATTTGGGTTTATAGATTCTCAGTTCATACCAGCTTTGTAAGATAGGAAAGATTGGAAAAATTAACAGGATAAGGACAAGATAAAGAATAAATTCATGATTTATATTTCTTTTAATAGTTATTTGAATACTATTGATAAAGTCTTCTACTGCTAAGGGTGCCCTTTCATAAAAGACACAGCGGTGGGGTGCAGGATAGAGAATACTGCCGGTGTATGCCAGGATAGGCGCTATCTCTAGGAATGACCTATATTTACTTGAAAGGAGACAAAGGAGTGGTGATGGTCATCCTCTGATTTCTTTATTCTGGGGCAGGATTGGTGATTGATTTATATAACTTTTCAGTTGGCAGGTACTTTACTAACTGGAAAGCACTGTTGAAATACAAGAAAAACTATTTGCTTTGTCTCGTTCCATTATGTCTGAAATAACTTGAAATCAGATTTTATTTTTATAATGTGAAGATAACACTGGATATGGAGTCAAGACAAGTTCTAATCCTGCCTCAGACACTTTCTGGGTATGTTAATGTGGGCAAGTTCCTTAACCTCTCTGAATTCATTTTTTGATCTTTAAAATGACAATAGCACCTCCTTCATTAAGCTTTTGTGAGCTTTAGTCTTTCTGAACTCTATGGTAAAGTACTTTGCAAAGCTTAAACTACCATATAAATGCCAACATATGTGTGTAAGTGATTTTTCACAAAATCTCAGGAGTTGAAAGATATCTCAAAGATAATGATGTTCTATCTATTTTTTTTTAAAATTTCCTATCTGGTATTCATTTATTATTTATATTTTCAGTGTGATCAAAAGAAATTATAAATAGCATTTAAAGGAAGATTTATTTTTTGTTTCTTGCAGATATTTACAATTTCAAATACAGTAGTCATTTTTTATATTTCAAAGGCTGAAATAATGTAGACCTTGTGTAGTTTTCCTAAAGTTTCATAAATTTGTCTTAAGTTCTTTAAAAATTATTTCTTGTTACATTTAATACATAAGTTGTTAAAAATATACAAGGATTTTATGATGACCTTAGTTGAAACTGAAACTGACCAGATTTTCAGATTTAGCTTTGTATATGTAATTGGAAATTTACAATTAAGTAGTAATGTAAACATAAAAATTTTAAGTAATTTTATTTTTTAGTATTTCTTGTTCACTTCAGATAATCTTAAAGAAAAGTGCCTTTTTCATTTCTCAGCCACAAGATGGGGCAGTATTCTTACTTTTTGAAAGAATGGTGAGTTTCATTAACAGTCCAATCAAACCCAACCTATTATGATAAAATAAAATGTGTTATAAAAAGATCACCTCTGGGACTAAAATAAATTGTTTTTGACAGCAGGTGGTCTTTATGGTGAGCTTCATTTTTATTTGAAGCATTTGATATGGACTAGCTTCAAGGGACAGCCACAGACAGGCAGGTTTATCATATCATTTATTTTATTACAGTATTTCCTATATATAATATTGAGATTTGTCTATGTTTGGGGGAGAGAGGTGGTTGTGTATAAAACTTTGTGTAAAATGAATCATTTTCTCTTGTTAAAATCATAAGAGAAATTAGAAACAGATTACCTTTATCAAAAGATATTTCTGATTTTGGAGTGAAATACTGTTGTAACACCCAAGACACCAAAAGCCTAAATATTATAGAGGTTACAGTAGCACACTAGTGTTTTTCTTTTTATAACATTTTGTTGAATTAGTTTGTCAATTGCTAGATTTAAAATAAAGTAAGTTTAAAATATGCAAATAATATATCTTAGATTTCATAATTAAAATTAAAGCTAATTAATTTAGAACCTTATTTGGACATGTATGTGTTTGTATGTTCTTCTACAAAGATCCTGATGCAAAAATAATACAAATATTTGTCTGTATGCTATCATTAAAGAATATGAGAAGATTGTTAAAGAAAAGAGTTCAAATCTTTTTCTCCTTTCATGACCTTGGAGGTGTTAGATCTTTTGCTGTTCCTTAACTGAATTAGTTAGTCTCCTGACAGAGATACTTTGGTGTGCTTGTAGTGTCCAAGGTGGTATGTTACATGAAAGATTCTTTAAAAATAGCTCTTTTGGGAGAAGTTATCACTTTTCTTACTTGAATAGCTATAGTTACTCTTTAAACCTTTGGGGATACGTCATCAAAGTGGTGGTGAAAAATCAATACTAAGGTAGTATGACAACTTCTAGAAAGGAAGAAGCAATCTTTCCAAAATAGTTCTATTGTAAAGAGCATAGTGAATTGGAGCACATTAATGTTCCATTTTATTATGTAGCCACATGTTTTCTTTTTTGCATGAACTAAATCCTGCAAACTGAGTATAGTTAAGTTTAATTTTATATTAACGTAAAACATGTCAGAAAAATCTCTAGTTAAAAAATTAATTGAAATAGTAAATATGTATAGAAGAATATAAAAACAAAACTCTTGCCAAAATACTCATTAAATTCCACAGTTCAACTTCAGTGTATGGTTTTCTGGGAGCAGTGTCCTTTTCTCATTATTGTGTATATACTTTGTTATGTGATTAAGAGAAAAAAATCTACCCCTGTACCCTCCATACATGATCTGTTTTGGCAAGAAATTTTGTAACCTGAGCAGTTGCCATTTCATATCTCTCTTCTACTATGTCTGTGTGTGTGTTTTTTTTTAAACCCTGACCTTCCATCTTAGAATCAGTACTTTGTATTGATTCTAAAGCAGAAGAGTGGTAAGGGCTAGGCAATTGGGGTCAAGTGACTTATCCAGGGTCACATGGCTAGGGAGGGTCTGAGGCCATATTTGAATCCAGGACCTCCCATCTTTGGGCCTGGTAAGAATACTTAATGCAATAAATTGTACCACACTAGTCATGAGAAACTGTTGTGCCTTTTTAAAGTACCTAATAATACTAGATAATAACTTAAGTAATAATTTAGTTCAGTATTTTCCTTTTTCTTTTCTCCCCTTAGGATAGATTTAAATGAATTCAATCAAACTATAAAAGCCTGTTTGCAATATTTTCTGAGATTAATGTTTAAAACTGAAATAGTTGTTTTGTTTTGTTTTTTTAATTCCTCAGGCAAGACAACAGTGTAGATTCTACCTCATCCCTGAGGGAGAACAAGCAACCTGAAGGTTTGGAATTAAAACAAGGTATGTATCAAATACTTCTTGTGTATCATCATTTATTAGCAAGCCTCAAAATATTTTGTCAAAGATAAGGTTTTATAATATCATAATAGGACTTAATGCTTTTTTTCAAAGATAGAAATCATTCCAAAATTGGTCCAAGTTACATAGGAGTAAGTAACATAATCAAAAATAAATCTTACAGACTATTACAACTTTAACTTTTGATTTCTGATTTTGGGCTATAGAGTAACATTCCAATAGAAGGATATTATCTTGAATACATATTGGTGGTACATATGAAGTGATCTTCATTAAGCAACTCCCCTGAAACAAATATTTCCTTTTGGATTTTGGTAATATGTAATTTCTTTTTTTTTAATAAACCTTTGCCTTCCATCTTGGAATCAATACTATATATTGGTTACAAGGTAGAAAAGTGATAAGGGCTGGGTATTGGGGGTTAAGTGACTTGCCCAGGGTCACACAGCTTAGAAGTGTCTGAGGTCAGATTTGAGCCTAGGACCTTCTGTCTCTAGGTCTGGCTCTCAATTCATTGACCTACTCAGCTGCCCCCTTTTTTTAGTTTTATAGGAGAAAAAACTCCCAAACTTTTCTTCTTGTAATATTTGATCATTAGCAAACATTTCCAGTTTTTTATTTTGTGAGTATTCATAGCAATGTCAACGAGTATAACTAAACAATTTTTTTCTTTATCTTAGACTTAAGTAGATTCATAAGGCAAAATTTTAAAGATTTTCTTTGTCTTCCACATTCTCAATAGCAAGGAAAAAAAACCCCCAAAATTGGTGCTACTTACTCTCATATTTCTAGCATTTTCCCACTTTTCTAGCAAAATGATTTTAGAATAGTGAAACTACTTTAACCAGAGGCATGCATTAAATATTATATAGGCCACTTGTTTTTGATAGCTTAGAATAGTTCTTCCAAAACTTCTGAGTTAGAGAACTTATCAGACACCAAGAATTGGACCCATCTTTTCAAGAAACACTTTTTGTTGTTCTTCTGATTAGTTAATAGTGCTTAGTAACAAATGAAAATTAAAATTGAATGATTGATTTTGTCAATTTATTTTGTGTATGGAAAAATCAACACATTTATTATAGAATTTGATATATTTTTAAACTTTAGCTATTTTCAGCAATTTCAGAAAATATCAATGATTTATGAAAACAGGGTCAATATGCTGTCTGTCTTCCTCTACAAAATCAGATTTGCAGTTGTTTGCATATGTATTTGCTAAAACATACAAATCTTCTGAACTCATACTCTTAAGTATCTTTATACTACAAATTTGCACTTTCTCATTTCCTATCCCACTCTGTTATGCCCTAGAATGATGTGATTACTGTTATATCTGCTTTGTGTTCATTTTGCATACTTTAGCAAAAAACAGGAAATATTACACTGTGGCTGATCAGAGATGAGAATAAGACAGTCTGTGTCATTGGAAGTCAGGAAGCACTAGAATATACCATACTAGGACAATTCCTAAGTATATCCAGTTATAATAGACATCTGTTAATTGCTTATATATAAGGTACTGTCCTAGATTCTAAATATTTAAAGAGAAACCAGAACAGTCTCATTGCTACACTGAGCTTATATGTTGCTAGAAGAATATACTGTATATCAAGATAAGGTAGAAAATAATGGGAACCAAAGAGTAAATTAGACTAAGCTCTTTAGGAAAATTTGAGGAGGAGAAGATCAAAGACAGGGGGACATCAAGGAAACTTTAAGCCATTACTAAGGCAGGTGTGTTTAAAACAAGGAAACAAATTAGAAACATATTTCATGTAAATATTCTCAGGTTTTTCTGAAACCATCCGGCTTGTCATTTCTTAGAGCAGAATAGTATCCCATTATAGTCCTTTACCATTTGTTTAGTCATTCCCCAATCGATGGATATCCACATCATTTCCAATTCTTTGCCACTATAAAAAGAGTTATAAATATTTTTGTACATATAAGTCTTTTTCTTTGATCTCTTTGGAATACAGACCTTGTGGTATTGAAAGGTCAAAGGTTATGCATAGTTATGCCCTTTGGGAATAGTTTTAAATTTCTTAGACATTAAGAGGCTTAGATAGTAATGCATCAACAGTGCATTACTGTTCCAATTTTCTCACATCCCGTCTCATATTTATCATTTTCTTTTTCAGTTATATTATTCTATCAGATAGGTGTGAAGTAGGACCTCCAAGTTGTTTTAATTTACCTCCTCTAATCCATAATGGTTTAGAGCATTTTTTTTTGAAAAATTTATTTAGTCAATTTAGAACATTATTCCTTGATTACAAGAATCATATTCTTTCCCTCTCTCCCCTCCCCACACTTCTTCCCATAGCTGACACTGACACACAGTTCCACTGTTTCATTAATCAGAACCTATTTCCATGTTGTTGATGTTTGTACTAGGATGATCATTTAAAGTCTACATCCCCAATCACATCGCCCTCGACTCATGTAATCAAGCAATTGTTTTTCTTCAGTGTTTTTACTCCCACAGTTCTTTCTCTGAATGTGGATAGTGTCTTTCTCGTAAATCCCTCCGAGTTGTTCAGGATCACTGCATTGCTGCTATCGGAGAAGTCCGTTACATTTGATTGTACCAGAGTGTATCAGTCTCTGTGTACAATGTTCTCTTGGTTCTCCTCCTCTCACTCTGCATCATCCAGTCTCCATAGAATTCCTCCACTTTATTATTCCTTTGAGCACAATAGTATTCCATCACCAACATATGCCACAATTTGTTCAGTCATTCCCCAATTGAAGGGCAGCCCCTCATTTTCCAATTTTTTGCCACCACAAAGAGTGCAGCTATGAATATTCTTATACAGGTCTTTTTCCTTATTATCTTTTTGGGGTACAAACCCAGCAGTGCTATGGCTGGATCAAAGGGCAGACAGTCTTTTATTGCCCTTTGGGCATAGTTCCAAATTATCCTCTAGAATGGTTGGATCAATTCACAACTCCACCAGAAGTGCATTAAGTGGTTTAGAGCATTTTTCATATGACTATAGATACTCCCCTTTTTATATTATCAAAAAAAAACCCCAACACTTTACCTTTTAGGGGCAGTTGGATGGCTCAGTGGATTGAGAGCCAGGCCTAGAGAAGGGAGGTCCTGAGTTCAAATCTTGCCTCAGACACTTCCTAGCTGTGTGACCCTGGGCAAGCCACTTAACCCCCATTGCTTAGCCCTTACAATACTTCTACCTTAGAACCAATACACAGTATTGATTCTAAGATGTAAGGTAAGGGTTTAAAAAAACAACCCTTACCTTTTGCCTTAGATTGAATACTAAGTATCAATTCCATGGCAGAAGAGAGGTAAAGACTATGCAGTTGTAGTTTAATGACTTTCCCAGGGCCATATAGCTAGGAAGTTTCAAAGGCCATATTTGAATCCGGTACCTCCCAATTCCAGGCCTAGCGTTCTGTCCACTGAAGCTACCTAGCTATCACTATATCATCCTTTATGTCAAAATCATGCACCCATTTTGATTTAATCTTAGTATATGATGTGAGATGTTGATCTATACCTAATTTCTGTCAAACTACTTTTCATTTTTCCCAGAAAACTTTGCAAACAGTGAATTCTTGTCACAGAAGCTTAGATCTCTGAGTTCACTAATCAGTGGACTACTAATAGGTCATTTACTATTGTGTATTGTGTAGCTTTTCTGTTCCACTGATCCTGTCCTCTATTTCTTAGCCAGTACCAGATTGTTTTGATGATTATCATTTTGTAATACAGTTTGAGATCTGGTGCTGTTCAGCCACCTTCTTTCACATTTTTTAATTTATTCTTTTGATATTCTTGGCCTTTTATACTTCCAAATGATTTTTGTTGTTTTTTCTAGCTCTACAAAATAATTCTGTGGTAGTTTTTTTATGCTTGTAAATTAATTTAGGTAGAATTGTCAATTTTATTATAATGGGTTGGCCCACCCATGAACAATTAATACATCTCCAGTTGTTTAGATGTGTCTTTATTTGTGTGAAGAGATTTGTAATTTTATTCAGATGGTTCCTAGGTTTGTCTTGTCTAGTAGATTTCTAAGTATTTTATTTTGAATAGAATTTCTCTTTCTTTTTCTTCCTACTGGACTTTGTTGGTTGAATCCAGGTTTTCCTGACTACAAGGACAGCCATCTATGCATGATTCTGCATTGCCTTTCACTGTATTATAGTGTAATATATATTCAAAAAGCAATATAGAATTTCTTCATCAGGACTATGTCAGTGAAATATTATAGGTCAGAACCAAAAAATGATGTTTATATTAGTAATCCTCATTAATAACTCACTTATAAAGTGTTTTGAAATGCACTCTAAACACAGAGCGGAAAGGACACTAATGAGGTAGATAGTAAAAATGTATTATACCCTTTTTACAGAAAAAACTGAGGAGTGATTTAGTGAGATGACCATAGTCATACAACTATTAAATATAAGAACTATGAATCTTGAAATTTCTCAGACTTGTGAATGTTAAAAATTTCCACATTGGGGAATTCTCCATTGGAACAATTCCCTACTGGGAACATTCCCCATTTTGACAGTGAGAACTCTACTTGGATCAGAAATGGGAGGACCTCTGCTCCACCTGTACTTGGGACTGCTTTGGGGGAGAGAACTCCTTGCTAAACAATGAAAGTACTTTAACCCATACTTATAATGAGGCAAAAAGTTCTTTAAGCCATGCCTATTTTTAGAATTAATACAATGGGGTGCCAAATACCTATTAAAGGTCAGGCCACTTGTAAACTTGCCAGGAGCAAAGAGGTGAAAACTTATTCAGAAGTTTTTCTGGTTCAAACTTACTAAAGGGATTAGTCAACCCAGCAGTGTTTTTAGAATGGATTGTCCTTTGGAAAACGTCTACTGTGATTGGTAGATGGAAGAACTTAGGGGAGTTGACATAGGAGAAAACCCCCTATATAAGAAAAAGCAGAATCACTTGAAAGGGATCGCTTGAGAAGAAAAGAATCTCTTGAGAGAGGCTCTGGAGAAGGGAAGCTCTTGGAGGACAATCTCTAAGGAGGTCTCGCTGGAGCTCCTCTGAGGGGACTCTGTACCTCTGGAGGCTCTTGAGAGAGGCCCTTTGAAACAGTCTCTGGGTGGAAGGTTCTTTGAGGAGGACTCTGGCTGGAACTCTCTCTGAATAGACTCTGTCACTAGAATCCTTGCTTAGACAGACCTTGTGGTGAGTGATAAAAGACTGACTGACTGATCTCTCTCTCTTAAGACTCAGGTCTAGGCCATGTTGGCTTAAGGCCCTTCATAGTTATTTCCTTTTTCTCTCTTTCTCTCTTTTCTTTAATTCCTCATTGTATTATTAATTAAAAATCTCTATAAAACCCAGTTGACTTGGGTATATTCATAATTGGGAATATTTCCCTGGCGACCACCTTATATTTGATTTAAAACCAAGACACTGTAGTGAAAATATATTTTCTGAGGTCACAAATTTACTCACCCACTCTTACATGTACTATAATTTATATCTTCCACTATTTTAATTACTACAGTTTACAACCTCAACTATTTTAAATATTACAGAACTAAACTTGAGCCTCAGTTCCCTGACTCTGAATGTCACTGATATGACGCTCTATTGGCTCTGAATGCCACTGGTATGACCTTTTATTTAGGGATGTTCTTTTAAAAAGATTTCCATTAAAAATGGCTAAAAGAAAGCAAATAATTTGTTTTTTAAATAACTTTCCTTATCTACAAAGTTCACTTTACTCTCAGTGATGCTAGGGTGAATGAATGAAGCACTGCTATGTTACCCTAAACTTGAATTTTAATGTAGTATAAGTTACTTGTACAGGTAGGTAAAGTATGGTTAACCTAGAAATAAAAATCCTTCTTAACTTCCAAATTCAGACACCTGATGGTCTTTTACCTTCTTTCACAAATAAATACTAATTTCTCTATTCTCTTAGTATCTAAATCTTGAAAAAACACATTTATTATTATTATTTCTGACTCCATAGAAACATTACTCCTTGTTTTGGGGTAAATTCTTTAAAAAGGATGTGATGCTGCTCCTTTTGACAGTGTTTGACCATTTCAGAAAGAGTCAAATCTATTTAGTGGTAGACATAAAGTATGTTGTTCAGTAAACCATTATAAAGTAACATGATTTTCTGTTGAGTATTTAAAAATAAAATAAAACTTATTTTGTTGGTATATTACTAACAGGATCTTAAGCCAAATTATGTATTGAGAAAAGCTGCATCCAGTTTGCTTACACTTTAAAAGCATACTTACTAAAAAAAGGAAGTGGTGATATTCAAATGCAAATAAAGTTTAAAATTAGAATTGGCGTTTCTTCACCTAATGCTATGGCATTCATGTTGTTGACAAGAATCATTTGTGACACTGGGAGTCCTGAAGATGAGTATCAAATCATAGGCCAGTTTTCATCATGCTTTAATGTTGGACTACTATTTAAAGTTACCTTTATTGTGTAAGCATTGTTTAAATGTTTAAATGTTAATATTACCTGTTCATTGAGGAATAGGGAATAGGTTTTGCAAAATTAGAACTAGTTTATGTTAAGATTGGTGTTCTAAATAATTTCTTTTATCAATATACCTTTTTTTTTTAACCTTTACCTTCGTTTTTAGAATCGATAACTGTGTATTGGTTCCAAGGCAGAAGAGTAGTAAGGGCTAGTCAGTGAGGGTTAAGTGACTTGTCCAGGATCACACAGCTAGGAAGTGTCTGAAACCAGATTTGAACTCAGGACCTCCTTTTCTCTAGGCTTGGCTCCCAATTCACTGAGCCACTCAGCTGCTCCTAGCAATAAGAAATATTATGTATAATGTTCTTACTTGATGCAGCTAAAATTCTTTTGTTCAGTTCTTAGAGATTTCAGAATCTTAACCTTTTAAAAATGATTATCACTTTTAAAAATTGATAGTTAATGAGTTCAGTTTTACAGAAATAGAAAACTACGATTTCCCTCCAAAGGAATGCATTTGTTTGGTATACAAAAATTTATCAAATATATACATAACTTTAATCTTATTGAGTGTTCTTTCAGATTATTTTGTAAAATATATAAATACAAATGTAATCAGAAGGTATTGATCTGCATTCATTTTTGCATTTCCTTTGATGGTTGGGAGTCTTATTTTTGAGGATTGTATTAGTGTCATTACACAAATTAGGCTCTTATGTATTCTTACTCTCAAAATTTTTCATAAGTTAATATTTTGTGTGCTATACTTGGAGTAGTTTTTATTAGGAATTCAAGAAATGCATGGGATGTTGATTCCCTAAGAATGAAAGTGCAAAGAACATCCTGTTCTCTAAAATTTTCATCCTAGTAAAGCAAAACTATCGGTGCTTGAAATTATTTGTAACAAGTTGTGAGGTAGTTGTTTACACTAGCATTGGTTTTAATGTGGATATTTAAAAAGCTTTTAACAAATATATATTGTGAAAATTTTTGGTATCTTCAGTATTCTGATGACTTGGGTACCTTTCCTTTAAAAATGATAGAGTATTTTTTTCCCCCATTGAAAACATGGATTTTGGAATCTGAGGACCTGAATTTTATACCTTGGTTCTTCTACTTTCTACCTGAGGCTTTGCTAACACTGGGTATCAGAGGCAGTATTCATTAAGATCTTGATAGGTAAGAAAAGTGGGCTGAATCTAAAAAAATTAAATTTAATGGCGATAAATATAAAGCCTTACAATTGGGTTTGAGAAAGTCATTTCATAAATACAAAATGGGAAGTGTGGCCAGATAGCAGCTAATGTGAAAAGATCTAATGGTTTTAGTGGACAATCTCAACATGAAGTAGCTATATTATATAGTAGCCAAAATACATTGAGATGTGCCAGAGCCTCCAGGACTAAGGGGGTGCAATAGTTCTGTTGTGTGCTTTGCTTTGGTCAAAACAAACCTGGAGTATTCCTTTTAGTTCTGGGTACCATAGTTAAGGAAGAGCATTGGTAAACTATAGAACCTCAGGGCCTTGTAGGATTTCTAATAATAATCAAAAGGGAGGGGAAAGAAAAAAGGTTCTTTCAGTCAAGTGAGCAGAGCAAAGAGAGAGACAGACTCACACCTGCAGCACTTTATCTAAAGCACAAGCTCTGGAAAAAAGAGCTTTGCAGCGTGGGTCTCAGCCAAATTTTATCTCCCAAGCATCCTTATGTAAAATGAGGACATAACTTAAAAGGATGCTGGGAATGTAACCCAGGTGTGGCCAATTTCCACCTGCACATTTTCCCCTGTGATCCTTTGGGAGACCGGTCTCCCCAATGGATCATTTTAACCACAATTAACTAAAGTATATCCAATTTTACACAGAGAAAATACAACAACTTGGGGATAAGGAAGCAAAAGGGAATCAAGAACAAAACCAATTAGGGGGAAGTCCCTTTTGGTACAAAGTACATATAAATAAATGTATTCAATCCCCCCAAAGTTCAATTCTTCATATTCAGTTTTGCTCCGGGACTCCTGGAGCAGTGTGCGGTGTCTGCGGGCATCTCCATGGCATCTTCCACAAGGAAATTAGTCTCTGAATTCAGGGAGGTAGCAAATTTCTCATCTTAAAAATTTTTTTTTTCTTCAAAAGGAACTTAAAACTTTTCATCATAAAATAAAAACACATCTCCCCTTCCCCCAGGAGGATGTCAAGAAAACAAGAACATCACACAGGGAAACACGTCTGAGGCATGAGTCCTATGAATCACTGCCAATTAAAATCATCAGAAAAAAATAGCAAAAAAAAGGCTAAATATCTTTTGAATGGCATTTCTAAACATCCAATCCTAAATTTTATATAAAAAAAATTCTAAATACAAAATTACAACAGGACTTTGAATAATGCCCAATTAAAGTAATCCATGTCCAATAGCATGCAAGTGCTATTCACCCACTCAGCAGCCAGGACTACAGTCAACTGCCACAGCAAGAAAGTTAGGAAAAGGGGCTAGATTATAATTTTTTTTTTGTTTTGGTCTGATATATTTCTCCTTTCCCCGTTTCTTCTCAGCAGTAGAATATGGAACTAGAATAGCCAATTGTTAGGTATTTGATATAAATTTCACAAGGAGTGTGGTACAGAGTCCTGCATCTTAATATATGATAAGCGCCACAACCTCAAATCTCGCACTAGGTTCAAGTCCTTTTTTTTATTGGCATAGAAGTCTCAATAAGTCTCAGCAATCCTAGCAGGATTGGTTTCTCTTTTTTTTTTTGACCTGTGTGCTCTTTTGGCATCATTCAGGTTAAATATATGCTTCTGTAGCACTGTGTAGATATCTGTGCTTCTTTGGCACTGTGTAGATCAGGTCTGCTCTCCTTTTTTTTCCCATTTCTTCGAATCAGACATATGTACTAAGTCCCATCATATTTAAATACTAATGATAGTTTCAGTAGTCTTAGGGCTTTTTGGGCAGGCAGTTACAGTTAGAACTAATGGACATAGAAAATCTACACTAATTTAATAATCTAAAATCTTTCACTTTAGGAAGATGACCTGTGCTTAGGAAAATTAAATTGCACATGCAATTATAAAAAGTGTGCTAAAAATTCAAAAATATACATCTCCTATAAACAGTGACTATATACGTATGTGTGTGTATGTGTGTATGTATTATATATATATATGTAATCTTAATGTCACTTAAGGAGGGGTAGTATATAAAAGTTCTGAACAAAGAATTTAGATGCATTTTCTCTTACCTTAGCCATGTCTACAGTGTGAGTGCAAATGAGGTATAAAACCAAAAATACTTTGAAGATACAAAATTTTCACAAAAAGTATAAAATGCAAATCAAGTCAGTACAGGTCACTAATCCAGTTTTTCTGTGAGGTAATATGGGTACAAAGAAAATACCAATTATTCAAAATTCACAAAATACAAGTTTTCCAAATTTGAGTTGTTAGACTTCCATAAAGGCACAAATAAAGATAAGGGGGTCAAATACAGGATGGCACAAATAAAGTAAGGGGATAGACAGGTTCTTCTTCTTTGCTTTGTTTAAGGGGAGACAAAACTGTAAAGGGTTAATAGCATCAAAATAACAAAGGCAACAGAGTTTAAGGGGCATCAGTTCTGCCATGTGGAAGGACATTAGCATCCATTTTGTGGATGAGCTCCATTTAAGAGATATTGTTGTGGTGTCATTTGGTTTGAGCCATCTGTTATTTCATTTAAATTTTTAGAAAAGCTATCAGTTCTAAAGTTATTATTTCTAAATTCTTTATTGTAATTATAATTTCTATATCTATTATTCCATTGATTATTGTTTCTGATTACTTGGAAGAAATTTCTTACAATTCATCATTATGTGGCCTTTCTTTCCACAGAAGTGGCCAGTTAGGGATCAATAATTAGGTTCTAGCAGAGAGGCAAGTGGCATTG
Organism: Monodelphis domestica; assembly: GCF_027887165.1. Taxonomy (NCBI): domain Eukaryota; kingdom Metazoa; phylum Chordata; class Mammalia; order Didelphimorphia; family Didelphidae; genus Monodelphis; species Monodelphis domestica. The sequence goes on from NC_077233.1 coordinate 247,713,141, forward strand.
GTTGAGTTTCATGCCATTTTTCCTGTTTCAGTTAAAGATTTTAATTCTTTCTGGATCTTTTCTAGTAGATCATTAGTTTTTGATTGTTTCTCTTTATTGTCTTTGAAGACATAAACAGCAGTTTACCATAACTCATCAATATCCATTTCAGGCCACTTTGGGCAATTTGTTTTAAAATAGAATACTGTGGAACAGTTGTTTACAAAGTGTCTTTTTATATGTCTAATACCATTTTCTGTAGAAATATCAAGGTCTAGGTACCTCCCTCCCAGTTCAATGAGCTTATCCATAAATTGGGAGGGTGTCTCATCATCAGATTTTTTAAAGTATTCAAATTTAGTCCAACCATCAGGTCTTTCTGAACAATCCCTCATTGCTTTTAAAATGGCATCCCTAGCATGTTGTAGTTGCATATGTTCATTGTGATCATTATAGTCCCAATGAGGATCTACAGGTGGCCAGTGTGGTGCATTGTGCCCTCAGGCCTTATTAACATGAGATATGATCTTATCCCTCTCACGTTCTGTCAAAAAGGCATGGAGCAATTGTTCAACATCCTTATAAGAAGGATCAAAATGAAATAATATATCAGCCATCTTTTTTGTGACAAGTTTAGGTTCATCTTTGTAACTGGGAACATCTCATTTAAATTCTTTAATATCCTGCAGTGTGAAAGATCTATGTTGTCTTAATGTTTAGACATCCCCATTTGATGCTAATGTAGACACTTCCCTTATAAGGGGAAAAGAACTTCTTGGGGAATCAGTCAGTGCATGTGGTTTTCTAGGAGGTGTCTGTGTGGACACTGAGGTAGTACAAGTAGGAACCTGTAAAGTAGGGGGATGAGGGTTTTTGGGGACTGGGATTGGTACTGGGGTGGGAGGAGGGACAAAGCAGGAAGGGGCATCAGGAGAAGGAGCAGGAGAGAGAGTTTTAGTCAAGAGTTGCTCAAAACGAGAGAGGATGTTTTCCATCAGAGACATATAGAGACAGAGACTCACACCTGTAGCACTTTACCAAAAGCATAAGCTCAGGAGCCTTGCAGCGTGGGTCTCAGCCAGATTTATCTCCCAAGCATCTTTATGTAAAATGAGGACATAACTTAGCAGTAAGCAGTGCTCATGGTCTCATAAGCTAAAGGTCCTTAGTTCAATTTTCAAAAGGGGGATGCGGTACAATGGGAGATGCTTCTAAGACAAAAAGAGGCACACTTGGCTTTTGCTTAGCACCACTAACTGGGATTGTCATTTATCTTAGGGTCCATTATTCAGTCTGAAACTGCTAGCCTGAGATTCCCTTTAGGGTGAATTATCATGGGAACAGGAAACCAGTCTAAGCTTTGGAGTCTCCAGCTTATTAGCTAGTCCTAAAACTTGGTGTTCATCAGATCTTACTAGGCTTCAAGTTTGGAGTTTCTAGATTCCAAATTGACACTGCCTTGTCTCTCCCTCAACCTCAGTTCATTGTCCTACTTACAGCAGCCCAGTTTGCCTCCTTATGGCAAATTAGTCAGCAATTGGCAGTTGTACTAGTGGATGGGGATGATAGAACTTTACCCCTTGATGAGTGCTAGAATCTGCATTTAAATATTAAAACATAAAAGAAAAAGAATGTTCTTTTGAATTAAGTATCCTTAGTGGTCCAAAACAAGAAACTAGATCAGTATAGGGCCTGGAAAGAGAAGACATGTAAACCCGCAGGAGAAGAAAAATACAACTGAAAGGCATTGGTATGCCAAAACGAACTTCACAACTGTATCTGAAGGAATCGGTACAAGTTATAAAATTGAAAAAGATAATGAGAAAAATGCCATTAGAGATTTTTATTGCTGTATAAAATTTACAACTGAAAAAAAGAATGAAGCTCATTAGGAATCATTTGTAGGCTAGTATGGTTGTGTGACTGATGTGTATGTACTCATGTGGAGACTCTTGAGATCCAAGGGTAAACCCTCTGCTACCTCTATCTTTGAAGATTTCCACTGAGTTACAGGGAACAGTGGAAAGTTGGAAAAGAAGTAGTGGTATACCTGTGTGGACTCTTGGGGGAGTAGAGAAAGGAAAATATATTACCAGTTTATTTTTAAGGGGTAGTTTATAATTTATTCATATCCAGCACTTGATACATGAGCCCAGCTTTAGAAGATGAACAGGCTCAGAACTCTATTTTTGAACACTGAGCTGCCCTTCATCAAAGAAAATTTTGCTTTTTACTCTGTTGAAATGCTGTCCATTTGAGCAATTGGTAGAGTAAAATGGAACTGTGGTATTATCATCAGTGAGACTAAATTCACATTTCTTATCTCATTGATTCTTACTCCTTTTTTCTTTCTTACAAGTTATTAACAGAAAGTAACACCAAACAGCATTTTTTCTTACTTTTTATTTTTCTTTAAACTGCATTTGACTAAAAAGGTGAAAATTACATCTCATACTGAACAGATCAGCACATACTGTGCCTGTACTGTTTGAAGATATTACTTTTGCATTTAAATTTGAGACTGTCCTAATTTTTTTTTTCAAATTGCAAAGTCTATGAGGAGTTACACTTAATTCTGCATAAATGTGGGTCTGTTTTAGATAGTCTGTGTTGTTTTATTTTTCCCTTCTTAAATCCTAATTTACTTCTCATCTAAAACATGAAATTCTATATGCTATGTATTTTGTGAAATATACCACTCTTTTGTGCCCTTAGATAATTACCAGTTGCTATACATGATGGGGAAAACCTGGTACCTCTACTTATCTTAGATTAGAATCAAATCTTCAGGGCATCTTTTTTAACCTGATACAGTAAATTAAGTAAGACTAGTGCCACAAAAAAATCTGACAGTTGGTAGTTAAGTTAAAATATACTTTTGCATAGGTAGAAAGTTGAACCATCATATAATTTCTTATAGAAAATGCTTCGTTGATATCTTAGCAAATTTATGGGTCTGAGATATATTTAGGAGAAAAAAGAGGGGAAATGACTGATTTGTATGTAAAAATTTGACAGATAACTGACATAGCCATTGTGTCATTTTTTTTACACCTTATATAAGAAAGTATATGTTTAAAATTTTCTTTTTTTTTGGAATTAAGTCTTGAATTTATAAAAAGCAAGTTAATTGTATTTTTAAAAAAATATTATTTTTAATATAGGTGAAATAATGGAAAACATTTCCATATTAAAAATAAAAGCAAGAAAAATAGAGAAAGTGAGAAAATCATGCTTTAATTTGCATTCAGAGTTCATCAGTTTTCTCTCTACAGTAGCGGTTCCCAACCTCTCAATTTGTAGCAATGAGAATACATAATGCATATCAGGTATTTACATTCCGAATCATAACTGTAGCAAAATTACAGTTTTGAAGTAGCCACCAAAATAATTTTTTGCTTTGGGGTCACTGAAACATGAAGAATTGTATTGTGGGGTCACGGCATTAGAAAGGTTGAGAACCACTGCTCTAGAGGTAGATGACATTTTTTTCTGACCCCTTTGAAATTGTCTGGATCGTTGTATTGATCAAAGTAGCCAAGTTTTTCACAGTTGATAATCATTACAGTATTGCTGTTACTATGCAAGGTGATCTCATAGTTCTTCTCATTTCACTTTGTCATTAGTTCATATAAGGCTTGCCATGTTTTTCAGAAACCACCTCCATCATCATCATTTCCCACAATATAAAAGCACTCTATCACAATCATATGCCACAACTTTTTCAGCCATTCCCCAATTGATGAGCTTCCTCTTATTTTTCAATTCTTTTCCACAAAAAGTGGAACAAAAAGTGCTGTTATAAATATTTTTGTATGTGATATTCCTGGGTATATATTTAAAAATCTGTTACCCTAAAAAATAACTACATTTCTTGGGAGCCACTGACTTCTTGTTGTTATGTACTTCTTGTAGATAGGGGATATTAGGCAGGCCTCTTGGGCTTGAAGTCAAGGATGGTAAATGCAGGGGTTTTGAAGTGGCTGATTAGTCATAAGCACGTGGTTTTTTGTTTGTTTGTTTGTTTATTTCGTTATCTTTTTTATTCCTTTATTTCTAATGATCATTAATAAATCTCTTAAATATAATGTTATTTTGATTTGATCTCTTTGTGGTTGCCATGAATGTCAAAGTTAAAATTAATCTCAATAATAAAAATATTATATTTTAAGAGATTTATTAATGATCATCAGAAATAAAGGAATAAAAGGGATACAAAATAAAAAACCACATGCCCATGGCTGATTAGCCAGTTCAAACCCTCTCTTACCACTACCATGCTCTCTGTCATCAAGCCAAAGAGACCGGGACTCTCCACGTCCCTGCCTAATATCCCTTGCCTACAGGGAGTACCTAACAACAGGAAGTCAGTGGGCTCCTGGGAAATGTTCTTTTTTAGGGTAACAGATTTTCAGTTATACATTGGTCAAAGGATATACAAAGTTTTTAGCTCTTGGACCTAGTTCCATATTGTTTTCCAGAATGATTAGACTAGTTTGCTAGTCCAACAACAGTTCATTAATGTAGCATTTTTCCCCTCTCCCTTCAAGCATTTGTCATTTCATACAGGTGTGAAGTGATAACTCAAGAGTTATTTTAATTTCTGACTTTCTCTATTCTGTAGTTATTTAAACTTTTTTTTTATAACTATAAAGATAGCTATGATTTCTTCTTCAGTAAACTGCCTCTTCATGTCCTTTGACCACTTATCAATTGAGAAATGGCTCTTTATAATTTCACTCAATTCTGTAGTCATCATATACTTGAGAAGTGAGGTCTTTATCAGAGAAACATGTAAAAATTTTTGACATTACTTCGTTGTCTTTGGTACCTTTTACCAAAATGTAGTTTCTCTGATTATCCTTTGTAATTAGGTCTTATTTTTGCTTTTGCTCTGTCTGAGATCATGATTATTATCCCTGGAATTTGCCTGTAATATTACTGAGAGTTTTTATTTTTGGGATCTTTTTCCAGGAAGTGATAGGTGGTTTCTTTCAATTTCTATTTTACCTTTTGGATCTTTTTTCTTTGCTAATTTCTTGAACTATAATGTCTGTTCTTCTTTGATCCTGGCTTTCTGATAGTTCAATAATTCTTAAATTATCTTTCCTTTATCTATTTTCTGGGTCAATTGTTTTCTTAAAAGATATCTCACACACTCTCTCTTTTTTTTTTTATTCTTTTGACTTTGTTGTTTCTTGATATCTTATGGAATAATTAGCTCCCATTTGCCCAGTTCTAATTTTTAAGAATCATTTTCTTCAGTGATTTTTTTGGGGGGGTATCATTTGGCTTATTCTGTTTTTTTTAAGGTGTTTTTTTCTTCAGTATTTTTGTGCCTCTTTTATCAAGCTGTTTATTCTTTTTTGATAATTTTCTTGCATCATTCTAATTTCTTTTCACAATTGTTCCTCTACCACTCATCTTTTTTTAACTCTTTCCAGAAATCTTCCTGGTTTGGGGTCCAATTAACATTTTTCTTTGAGGCTTTGCGTATATCTGTTTTTACATTGTTGTCTTCTTCTGAATTTGTCTTCATCTACCCTGCTACTAAAGCAGTTTTTTATGGTTGCATATTTTTTGTTGTTGCTGTTTGTTCGTTTTTCCAGCCTACTTCTTGGCCTCTTCACTTGTGGGACATTGGCATCTAGATGGCACAATGGTTAGAATGCCAGACCCATAGTCAGAAAGACTCATCTTCATTAGTTCAAATTAGATCTAGACACTTGTTAGCTGTATGACCATAGGCAAGTCACTTTACCCTATTTGCCTTAGTTCCTTAATCCATAAAATGCACTGAAGAAGGAAACAACAAACCACCTTTTCTGTGTCAAGAAAACTGCAAATGGATCACAAAGAGTCAAACATGACTGAAAATGACCAAACAACAGTAAAAACACCTGAGGGTATAGAGGCACTGTCTTATGCCAGTCAGTGCCAGCTCTGGCCAACACCTGTAATTTTTTTCTAACCAGTTGTTTGACCCTCTTACTGTCTCTGGGCTGAGGACTGCCTAATCTGTTGCTGTTGTGATTGCTATTGCCACCTCTAAGTGTGGGAGCTTCAGAGAATTTTCTAGTTTAATGCCACAAACTTCTGTTGACCTCCTAAGTTTTCTTAGACCAGAAAAACAACTCATCCTGACCTTTTGTTGGCTTCATCACTTTTAAGTTTGATTTGAGATGTTATTTAATATTATTTGAAGGGGAATATTTAAAGAGTTTCCTCTAATCTGTCATCTTGGTCTTAACAAATCTTGAAAACAGTTAAAAAAAAAGAATTTATATAGGATTTTTCCTCTTCAATTATCATAGGATCATAGATTTAGAATCAGAAGGGAGATCTTTGCTTTCAAGTTTCTTGAGCAAAAATAAATCAGAAATATCTCCCATGCTATTCAGTTATAGTATAGAGAGGAAATTCCCAATTCTTGGCTTTATTGAAAGAATGGTAATGGCTAGAATTTTGTACTTAATATCCACCTTGGATGATGGTAATTTAAGTAGTATTAGTTTTGGAACTCACTTCTATCCTGTGCCTCCAGATTTTTTTTGTCTCCTCTCTAATGTGTCCTTTGTAATAATACCTTTTACTGTGTTTATTCTTTGCTCATACTTTCTGCTTCTCCCCATAAATCTTTTCTTTAATCTCTTCCTCCTTTCTCCTCTCATGAAAGGATAAGAACCTTTGTGCTAGGCAATGGACAAACAATACTAAATTTTGAGCAGTAAAGTGTCATCCTCAAATAAGTACCTTTGGAAGATTACTTTGGTGGATGTATGGAGGATAGATTAGAGAGGTAACTGACCGTAAACAAAGAAATCAGTTAGAAAACTATTATTTAGCCAAACTTGATCCTCTGGAAGAGCCTAGAAAATAAACCTTCCTCTCTTCATTGTGGAGTTGTGGGAAGTATCCATGGGATATTACACATATTCTTGTTTTTGACAATCTCTTTTTGATCTCTTTTTTTTTAATGTTTCTCACAAGGTATGGTGCTGTGGGTAGAGGGGGAAGAGAGAGTGAGCTATTTGGAAAACCATGTGATAGGAGGAGAAAGTCATCAGAGAAAGGCCAGGTGCTAGGTAGTGCCAGGCTAATAGATGTGGAACTACAAAAGGAATGACTTGGTGACTTGTTGGATATGGTGAGTGAGTGAAAGGAGTCATAAATGATTTCAAAGTTGTGAATATGGGTAATTGGAGAATGGTGGCACCTCGGAAGAAATGGGGAAATTTGGAGAAAGCATTTGATAATTTTTGTTCTTTTATGTCCTCTGTGTTATATAATAGCACAGGGCTACAAATTCATATACTTAATAAGAATTTAATTGGAGAGTCCAAAGGAGGGATGGTGGATATTATCTTCAAGGTGTCGAGTTACCCCCAAATGATCATTAGCCCCCCAAATGATCATTAGCCCAAAGTAATTACTCATTTATATTTTAGGGAACATATCACCAGGAGTATAAACCTTTTTTTTTTTGCCACAGCAATTTAAGATCTAATTAATCCAGGTGTTGTAGTTTCATGGGTAGGAGTGCCAATAAATACCAAGACGTTTCTGAAGTTCTGAGGAGTATTTTGCCTCTGGCAGGAGTGCTTTCATTTTAGTCTCTATTAGAAAGTATCTTATGTCACAATATAGTTGAGTCATTAATATAAAATATAGCTTAAAGCATTGAAACTGAAATCACTGATTCAGATCAGTTAAATGCTTTTCCAAGAACTTACTTGTTAATAAAATTTGAACTTGGGTTAAAGATATATCTTCCATGAAGCAGCAGCATGATGAGGCAGAGAGGATAGTTTCATAGGGTTAGGAAGATTGCATTTGAATCCAACTTTCGATACTATGTGTCTGATCATGATCCTCACTTAACCTTGCTGAGTTAATTTCCTCATTAGTAATATGGAGAGGATAATAATAACTAGTATTTACATAGCACTTTAAAGTTTGCAAAGCATCTTAATAGATATCTCATTTTATCCTCATAGTAATTGAGAGGAAAGTGGTCTTATTCCCATATCCCCATTTTACAGAAGAGGGAATAGAGAGAGGTTGCAGTGATTTGCCTGGGGTCACAGCTAATAAATATCTGGGACAGGGTTTGAACTCGTCTCCCTGTTTCCAGCCTTCTATCCATTGTGCTACTTTGCAATACCTGCCCCACAGAAGTGTTCAGCAGCACAAATCAGGGTATGTAAAGTGCTCTGATAACCATAAATCTATGCAGTTATTAGCTAGTATTACTCTTATTATCATTGAAGGATTGCTACCAATTTTATAAATTTTTTCTTTCATTTAAAAAAGTAATATAAATCATTCATTTCTTGGTAAGAATGAATGCACTAACAATAATTTTTAAAAGTATCAAACTGTGACTTCCTACAGTTGAACCACATTAAAAATATGTTCTTTATAACTTGAATTTAGTAAAACTAGTGTACTAGAAAAGAAAGAGGCTCATAGCATTGTTTTCCATGGTTATATACTAATAGATAAATAATGTGAAATTTTTTTAAAAAATCAATCAATTTAATCACATTTTCAAATTAGGTGAAAGATACTAAGACAGACATACATAGTTAAAAAACAAAACAAAGCATTCAGTAAACAAAGGTGAATAGAGAAGGGAGGGATGGCCAGCAGCCTCGTAAGCCATATGGGCTTTTACTTCTTTCCAGAGCTATAGCTAATAATTTTTGCTCCTTGGGCAAAGTATGACCTCTTTTGACCACATGGGGTTTGGGGGAAAGAGAGTTCATCCCAAACTATTTGAAAAATTGCTATTTGGATTAATTATTCTTGCTAATTAAGTTGCTTAGCTCTTTTTTTTTAAATTAATACTGAATGTATGTACCATAAGCCTTCTAAATTTAGTGTCCTGGTAGAAGTCCTAATTATTCCACCCCAGTTCTATTTTTGCCTCCTTCGGTTTGACATCCCACCCCCCTGGGAAAAAGAATTTCCAAGAGGTGGCTACTCTGGCATAGCTGAAAAGATGATCATGAGGCCATCACTTTGATATGTTTAGGTCCTGGGACTTGGCTAAGGATGAGCAGGTGATGGATAAAGTAGTACATCAGACTGATACCAGCAGCATAGAGGGAGAGAATGGGGAAATGAAGGAGAAGATTTTACTTAAAAATGCAAAGACCTATGTGAGCCTAGATCAAGCACTTTACCTTTTAGACTGGAGAAGAATAGATAGAAAAGGGATGTGCTGTTAAGTGTTGAACCACAGGTCAAGGGGTATGATGGGAAAAGGAGGGTACATTCACACTTTGAAGTTTAATCTGCCTTATTAGTTTTAGAATTTAAGAGTTGAGGAAAGGAAAGTGAAACAAGTTTTCTAAAAGGCAGAAATCATTGAAAGGGAATAACTTTTTAAACCAGAAGAAAAGACAAATTAATAGAGGAAATTAAAAGTAAAATTATTTTGCCTTTAAAGTGGCTACTAGACTTATTTGATGATGTATGTTCTTACAAAATGAACAATATAGAAATGTTTTTCATAATACATGTATAACCCAGATCAAATTGCTTACCAGCTTCAGGAAGGGATGAGGGAGATAGGGAAACAATTTGAATCATATAACTTTAGAAAATTTATGAGAAAATTGTTATTACATGCAATTGATAAAATATTTTTTCAAAAACTAAAAACATAATGTTGACCAGAGTCTCAGGTCTGAATTTGCAAGATGCAGGAATTTTAGTTTTTGTTTTTCTAAATATCTTCTTTGAAAGTGGTATTTTCTTCCTTTATGTTTAACAAATTATAATTTTAGATTTTAAATTGAAGCTGTCTTATTGGATTAGAGGTAAAACAGATCAAGCCATTCTATTTCTTTTTAAACCATCAACTCGCTTTCATTTAGAATTTATATCCATGTGATAATTGAGCTTCTATCTTGAATTTATGGGAAATCATTTCATCACTATTAAGTAATTTTATTTCATTATTTTAATTTTTAAAAAATATTTTTTCATATTTACATGATACATTTTCTTTCCCTCCCTTCTTTGCTCCCCCCCTCCCAGAGCAGACAAGCAATTCCACTGGATTATACAAATGTTATCACTTGATACCTATTTCTGTATCAATTATTTTTGCAATAATCTTCTGGAACCAAAACCCCAAATTCCATCACTATCATATACCACAATTTGTTCAGCTATTTCCCAATTGAGGGACACCCCCTCATTTTCTAATTTTTTGCCACCCCAAGAGTGACATTATTTTTGTACATATTTTTGTACAACCCCTTTTTATTATCAAAGGGTATGCATTCTTTTAAAGTTCTTTGGGCATAATTTCAAATTGCCTTCCAGTATGGTTGAATCAATTCACAACTCCTCTAGCAGTGTATTAGTGTCCCAATTTTGCCACATCCCCTCCAACATTTTTTTATTTTCCTTTACTGTTATATTGGCCAATCTGCTGGATGTGAGGTGGTACCTCAGAGTTGTTTTGATTTGCATTTCTCTAATCAGGAGGGATTTAGACCTCATTTTCATGTGATTATTGATAGTTTTGATTTCTTCATCTGAAAACTTCCTTTTCATATCCTTTGAACATTTGTTAATTGGGGAATGGCCTCATTTTCAAGTCACTTTAAATAGACATCTTTCCTGGATATATTTTTGAAAAAATATATTCCGTGGAATACAGGTGTGTGTATGTGTATATATATATATCTAAATATATATATATATCTAAATATATATATATATATATATACATATATATATATATATATATGAAATCTTTCTTTGGAGGAAGGAAACCTGGGTTCAAAAACTTACCTCTGGCATATATTCATCTGTGTGACCATGGGCAAGTCACCTTGCTGGGTCTGTTTCTTCATCTGTAAAACAGGGATAATGGGTTATTTTGAAGGATTATATGAAATCAGGTATATAAAAAGGCACTTCATAAACCCTAAAGTACTATATAAATATCAACTTAGTGTTGTTTTATTATAATCAGTGAAATCCTAATCTTATGCTTCATTGAGTTGGATAGCTGATTCATGAAGCCTCTGTCAGCAGAATGAAAGAATTAGCAAATCCCACCATGCTCTCTAGTAGTTCTGTATGTGCATATGTTATGTTGTCCAGTTAGCTATACTTAACTAGAAATAGAAAGTTTTTTTGCCAGATTGGCTGCTCTGTGATGAATTTTTTGACTACATCAGTTCTTAAAGATCATCTGCTTAAGTTATAGAGAACATGTAACCTACATTGCTGAAGGTCACCCACAGTGGTGGTTATAGATTTAGATATGGATATAGATATAGATATAGGTGGATAAATATATTATAGATCCTTGAAGTTTGAATTTTATGTTATATTATAAATTAATTTTAAATAAGGAAAAGTAGCTCACTACTTAAATGAGCCCAGTGCTTTCAGTAATGTAAAGTTAAAAAAAAATGTGTAATGCAAGTAATTGCCACACTATGCCCGTTATTTAAGGTTTGGGTTTTTTTGTCTGTAGTTAAATTAACAAAACCAGGGACTTTGGTTTATAACTTCTCTTTGTGATCCTAGTTTATGCAAACGTTTTTAAACATCCATTTTACTTTAATTCACTTTGCGAGACACAAAGATGAGATACAATTATGCCCTCCTTTTCTATTTTCTCTGTATTTTTATAATTATCCATTTGTCATTGATGATTTGGGATAGTTATTTCTGCTCACATTTTCTCTCCTCTTAACAAATTAAGGGGACATGGCAAGGGAGGTTATAATAGAAAGTGGTCAAGATGGTAGAGAAGGGCTAGAGAGCCTTAAAAATGTAGAAAAGAGAAAAGCCTGAAATAGGACCAGAAGAATGGATAGATGAGAAGTCTAAGAATCAAGAATGAGGCTTATGCTAAATAATTTTTATCTTTCTGTAGTGGTTGCACTTTAAAATTTTTCAGTTATTACTCTGTCCTCCCATAACTGTTGCTTAGTCAAGCTGTACATATTTATCTTCTTTAATTCTTTCTTCCACATTAGTTTCTTTATTCCTTCATTTGTATTGCTCTTCTGTGAAGTACCCTAAATGAAGTACAGTATTTTTAGGTGTAATCCATCATACTGAAGTTGTGAAGAGGTAAAATTAGTGTAAGGAATATGACTTCCCTATGTTTGTTTTTTTGTATATGGTTAAACTTTATTTTAGTGCTTTCACTGTTCAATTACATTAGAAACTTGGATCTAATTTTTAGACCACTGTCATCCCTAGACATCTTTGGATTTTTTTTTTGTCTATATGTTTTAATACTGTCATATATTTGAGAGTCAGGAGGCTCTTGCCTAAAATCTTTTTTTTTTCTTTTCACAACCTGTTTCTTTGTTAATTGTAAGTGAATGATATTTTGTTATTTTTTCTTTCAAAATCCATGTACATATTTTCCCTCATGGGTTCTTTTTTAAAGATCAGTTTTTAAGGTTTCACAAAAACATGTTTGTATATAAATTATATTTTTTACTTTTCTTTCCCAGACCATTAATAAAGATGCAATTGGACTAAGTGACAAACCTTTTCTAATCACCTCTCCTTAATTCAGAGTCTCTTAACATTTTTTTCTTTTTTTTCTTGATGTTATTATCAACTATTTTATCATGTGATGTTTTCTTATTCAGGCTAGTTTGAAGCAATTTTTTAAAGTACAAATAAATTGACTCAGTAATGTGAGTTATAAAATGCTTCTGACTTGTTCACTAACTTATTACTTTGATCTAAAAGTACTAACATCTTTCTTCATAAGTGATTTCCTAATTTCACCAACACACTGAAGCCCAAATGAGAATTTTAAGAAGCTTCACTTAAAATCTCTCACAATTCAGGTAGTTGTCTTTCCCCAACTTCTCATGTAAATCTTCAACAACTACTGGTTAGTGAGTCATAACTGGTCTACTGGGAAGTTTGGTCTGGATGTAGTTGTTTCTTGAGGTTATTGTTAACTTTTATTCTAGCTGTTAATTTATACTAATACCTTAGTTTTAAGCTCTGAAGTCTTTAATAGCTTAAAACTTCACTAAGACTTTTGGGGACAACCTGTATAAAAACCATTTCTAGATTTAATAGTATGAAGTTTCATAATTGATATAAATGATATTTGCTGGAAGCTTTGTTAGCGATTTGGAGAATGTGGGGAAAATATTAAAACTTTAGGGAACTCAGATGATGTTTATTGTTTTTCCTGCTTTAGCTTTACCATAGAGAGTAATAGCTACTTTATTGAAAGAATAGCAGTAGAGAAGTTCAGTTATCTGTGGAAGAAAAATATCTAAACTAGAGAGTATTTCAGTATTCAAAACAAAAAAACAAACCCTGTAGTCTTAAAGGTCTATACACAAGTGCACAAAATATGACTAATTGGGTTTGCAATGTGACTCCTACTAGGTTCTAATGAAATACATCCAAAGAACTAGGGGCTTTGATAAACCCTTTCTTGTCCTTGATCTTCACAAGAACATCAGGAATATGAGAGGTGCCACAGGATTGGAGAAAGGCAAATGTCTGGTTTTCCAAAAAGAAAGTATAGAGACTGTAAAGAATAGACCAGTAAACAATATGTTAATCCTTGGCACCCCCCCAAAAAAACAATAACAACAGTTTTTTAAAAAGATAGTGAACTTTTAGAAAAGGAAGTAGTAATCACATAGTCAACAACAACTTTATAAATAACGGGCCATGCTGATTAACCTTATTTCCTTTATTGATAGGCTTAGAAAATTGATAAATAAGGGAGATGTTTATTTTTCCTAGATGGAGGCAAAATATTTGATAATTTATCTCAAATTATTCTTATGAAAATGATGGAGGAGAAATATGGGCTCATCCAACAGTAAAATTAGATGAATTTGGCTTAATTAAATAGTTAGAATAAAAGATGTGAGGTTCCATGTTCATTTAGTAAATTTCCAGGAGAATACTAAAGTGCTTAGACCTATGCTATTTACCATTTTTACCAATGACTAATAAAGGCATAAGTGACATGTTTTATCAATGATGTAAAGCTGGGAAAGTTAGCTTGCTAACATAACATATTGGTTGAGAAAAGTCAGGATCCAAGAAGATCTTGAGGACTGGACCATAAAGGTTCTCCTTTTGTGTCTTTTAAGCAATCATCGGCTATCATTATTTTTCTCTTTTATACCTTATATCCTCTTTTCTTTGCTCAATTCTCACTAGTTCTTACCCATTTGTAAACCAAAATATCACCTTATTTATGGCTTGTGTAAATGATGTCTCCATTTGAGGGTTAGAATGATATAATTTCATATGATAACCAAATCCTATGAGCATCAGTTGAAGGACCTAAAGATACTTAGTCTGGAGAAAAGAAGATTTAAAGAGTAACATAATAGCTCTCTTCCTAGGGAATTGGAATTAAATTTGTTCTGCATTATCCCAGAGGACAGATGTAGGTAGCAGTTTTTACAGAGAGACAGATTTCAGCTTGATATGAGGAAAAATTCCTACAGGTATCCAAATGAGTATTGCTTGGGGTATAGGTAGTGAGAGTTTTCCCCTCTTCCTAGTGTTCTTTGAGCTAGAAGAACCTGCCAGTATCTGGTACATGATAAACACTTATAAATGCTTAATGACATGGTTTGAAAGCTGGATAACTACTTGCTAGATTTATTATAGAGAGGATTCATTGAGTTATGGTATGAGCTAGATGATTTCTTAGAACCTTTCAACTCCAAAATTCCCTGGTCCAATCAAAATATCTTATCATAGGGTTGAGGAAACAGAGGTTTCTGTCCCTGCCATTTTAAAAGTTATGTTGATTCATTATACTTGTCTCATCCTAAAACAAGCCCTTCTGTGAATTTGAGGTTTAGATTTCAAGGTTAAATATTAGAAAATATTGGAATTAACTGCTAATTTTTGACATGTAAAAGATAACTGGTAATAGATTTAAGGCATTGATGTGTGATTAAAGTTCAAATAACATGCAGACTACAGTCATTTTTAAGGTTAAGGTGTTGAGAATGATAATTTATAATTTATATAATTTATAAAGTTTAAATTGTTAGCATCAGTTATGGAAATTTTACAAAAAGGATTTTTTTTATTATATCATGCAAACTTTTCTAACTAAATTCGCCCAGACAAAGGCTTATTTTAAGTAACTAAAATGGCTTTAGGCATCCTCCTTCTTATTTATTGAGTTGAAAGAGAAGAGGTCAAAATAGTATGGGAGGAGATCTAGGATAATTGTAATGTACTAGGCAGTGTCTAGCCTAAGGTATTTTTCATTTTTTATATTTTACAAAGTAATTTTAAAGTGTTTTAAGCTGCACTTTCTGAATTAGATTTTACTTCTGAAATGATAATCAATAATCAATTCTAAAGGTTTCCAGCATCAGCTTTCATTTTATAATGCACAAGCTTTACTATAATATAAAACCTTATGACATTTTAATTAGGAAAATAGATCATGGAACCCCACATGCTGGAATAAATTTTCCAGGCACTGCTGCCTGGGTATATTGCATGTTCTAAATTGAAATAAAAAATACATTAAAACTTGCCTAAATTAGATCAGCTTTCAAAGTTGAAGAGTTTGAGAACGGTAACGGTAATGGAGGTAGTTGGCTTTACAGTCTTTACAGAGAAAATGAAAATAACACTTCAGTACCTTAGCAGAAAGATAATTTTGATCGGGATCCTTGAGCTACATCATTATTTTCCATTTTTGTGTACTACAGGCAAAGGTGAAGATAGTGATGTACTCAGTATCAATGCTGATGCATATGACAGTGACATAGAAGGACCGTGCAATGAAGAAGCAGCTGTGCCAGATGTACCAGAAAATGTCAAAAGTGAAGCTGGTCAAATAGATGACCTCCAGAAGGACATTGAAAAAAGTGTGAATGAAATACTGGGACTGGCAGAATCTAGCCCAAAGGAGTCTAAAGCAGCAGCACTGACTGTCCCTCCCTCAGAAGATGTTCAGCCTTCTGCACAGCAGCTGGAGCTCTTGGAACTTGAAATGAGGGCCAGGGCGATTAAGGCCCTGATGAAAGCTGGTGATGTTAAAAAAATAGCTTAAGGTTATTTCATTTTAATAAGCTTTTATGTTTCCTTGAAGGTAATAATGTCAGTTTGTTTCTTTTGTAAAATTTATTTCAATTTTAAGTGACATTCCTCATCCAACCCTATTTTGCAAATTCTGATCTTTGGCCAAAAATGCCTATGGTTATTTGTTTGTTGGTCCTGCTGTGAGGTGGTGGGTGTTTTTTTTTTTTTGTGTGCCTCACAAAACTAGGTTATTTTGACACTTTGCTAGATCAGTACTTACTTGGACCTGTTCATTTCTTAGCATCTGGTAACAAGGGGTCCCAGATTATATACATTTAAGTATAAAATACAACTTAATGTTTCACAAAAATTTAAAGACCAAGTAGGTTGCCTTTAAGACTGCCTGCACTTTTTCAGTAAGAAGTTAAATTATTTCCCTTTAAACTTCTTCACAATTAAAAAAATTCAGTTTTGTATATGCACTTTTAAGAATACAATGTCTTGAAGATGCCTTTTATTGATGAAGCCTATTTGAAATGTTCTAATGTGGTGTTGCAAGGCTTACTTCTCATTGGGTCCAATATGTTAAGAATATGTACCTTTTAGTTAAAACTGAACAACTTTATATTTTTTGACAATTAAACTCATAGTTACAGATCTAAAGTGGTTGAGGAGAAGCCTTTGTAGAGAGCAACAGAAACCATTTTCCAAACAAACAAACAAACCATTGTAAAAGGTATTTGGTTCTAGTGGACACTCTGTTGACCTTCTTTCCTAAATGGAAAAAAAAAATTCTTTTACATTCCAAGTTATGATTAAAAGAGAATATTTTATTGTACTAAATTTTATCTGGGAATTTTTGGTTGAAGATCTTGATGTGATAATCCATTCAATTTAAAAAAAAAAAAGATTGCTGTTCTGGAGGTGAATACTTTTTGATATTTCGCCAATAATAAAGTTGTTTCATATCAGTGTGGAGCACTTTGATCACCTGATAATGTAATAATTACCCTCTAGTTTTGTAGTATTTATAAGAAAATTAACATCTTACATTGTATCTTAAGGATACTTATTTCTCTTTAGCAATAATTTTAAATCTTAGTACAAAACTAATTTGGGAGACAACTTAAAATGAATTGGTTTTTACTGGAGTGGATATAGTACCTTAATTTTTATACTTGACTATAATAATATAGTTGATATGTATGTATATATATTTATTAATTTATACAGAAGTATAAATTAATAAAATATTCCCTTTGGGTGTTAATGACCACTTTTCTAACAGCAAAAAACACATAAAGCTGCAGTTATATTATGTAGCTTATTGTATGCTGGTATTGAGTTGATTTCCTATGGAAATAGATGGCATTTATTAAACATTTGTACTGCATATATTCTTTATTTTTTTTGGTTACCCAGTGACAGTTTTTTAAAGTTGCCATATTTTTTATCCCTGAGTCATTCTAACAAAACTCAATAGTTAAAAAATTTTGAAACGGTTAACTTTAAGTAGTAAATGTGGACACTGATTTGAATAACAGGGTTCATACTGTGAATGGTTTAAGAAGAAGTTACATTGTGTTAAAGTAATCTTTTTTCCTTGAAATTGTAAAAGTTGACTAAATAATACTAATCTTGTGCAAAATGAACTTTTAAAAAAGGTTGCCAAGTTATTAAATGAGGAGGTGATAATATTATTATAATAAAAGCTATAGAGTTGACTCATGGATGATAAAAATGACCACCATTAAGGACCATATTTATTCATTTAAATCTGTCATTCACTGTGGTTGGAGAACGTTTAACTAGAGTAGGTAAGTCAGATAGACTGGAATGTACAAATGAGGTCAGAATTATGCATAAGACAGCTAGGTTCTCTGCTTTTAGGTTTGTGTATGTGTGTTTTCATTTTCAAGTTGAAAGATTTGAAAACTGTAATAGTTTAAGTCAGTAGAGAAAAGAAAAAGGCTTGCTTTAGAAATATTTTAAGTAATGGAGAAAGTCCAGTACAGCTCTGTGGTGCTATATAAAAACAGTTGATTTAATTTTGAGCACCTGTTATGTACCTAGCATTGTTCAGAATTTTAAACTCAGGTTTATTGCAATAAACTTTTAGCATGTAATAAGCAGATGAATACAGGGGTTCTTGTTTCTTAAAAGTTAAGAAAAACCCACTTATATGAACTATCTCAAAGCATTTGTTTTTTTTTCAAATAGCTAACATTTTATATAGTAAACCTTTTCTGTTCATTACCTCATTTGATATTTGCACTAACCCAGTGAGGTAAGTAGCTTTTTTGCCCTGGATCTGTTGTTTTAGAAGTGTTGGAATCCTAGTATAAAATATTCTCCTTTGATGCAGCTCAGTAACTATTCTCAACTGAGATTCTTGTAAGGTTGCCAGTTACCCCTGGTTACCCAACCACTGTTATAATATGTCAGAGGCAATACCTGAACCAAGGTATTCCTGACTACAAGGCCAATTCTCTATCCACTTTCAATAGTAATATAGTATAAGTAGTATTATTACCTTTATATGAATGATGAAATGTTGCCCAGAGAAGTTGACCTATCCAAAGACAGGGCCATTAGAAAATGTGAACGCTGGACTTCAAACTTGAGTCTTCCAGTTTCACTATAGTATGCTTCCTCAAGCAGAGAGGATCTGTTATCTTTAGGGGATTTTTAATTTTCCAGGCAAAATTAATTAGCAATTAAAGCAATGTAGTTAAAGCTTGTTTCCAAACCCCATTAATTTGTTAGTTTAGTAACTTAGCCAGACTTTTGTTTGACTTAATAGCTAAACTTTTAGAAATTGCTTTTCTGTTTTTATTAAGAACTTAACAAACTTTAACATTTCAATAAAGAACAGAAAGAACATTTTATTTGAAACTAAACTTATAGAAGTAATTTTGTGTGATAGTTAAAGAACTGACCACTGAGTCAAAGATCTTAGTTCACCTCCTCCCTCTCACATTACTAGTTTGGTGACCCCTTAACAGATCACTTAACTTCTCAGTGTCCTAAGAAATTCTCAAGGATAATAAGTTACAGAGAATGTACTGACATATTTCTAGAAAGAGTACTACTTGGGAGTTGATCATATCAATGAAGTTACAGGTTTTAGGCCATAACTTTCAGTTTAATATTATGGCAACAAAAATGGCCTACCAATTGCCAATTGTTAGTGGGCTATATGTATTAATAATAATCTCAGGTATATTCTTTCACACATTCAAGTGTATTCTGAAAACATCACCAAAAAAAATCCCCAAATCTTTCTCGAAAACCATAACCCTAGAACCCTGAACATTGAAGTAAACCTTTTTTTCTTTATACTTTATTGTAAGAAACTACTTTCCATAAATGAGTAAAACTTAAGGATGATGATTTAGACTGAGGATTTTTACAGATTACAGGGCAGGATAGAAACTGAGGCAAGAGGATCTAAGAATAATTTCTGAACTTCTTTGGTAATAAAACTAACTCTTTAATTCCTGTTTAGACCTAATAGTGCAAGGTATTTAGAAGTGCCTAATAATTTTTAAAACTTATTTCTGTTTCACTATGGAAATTGGGAAAATAGTATTCTATTCAGTAAATATTCTTATAGCATATGCATATAATTCTTGAGATGGGCCTGTCAGTAAAACAGTTGACCATTTGATTTCTTTTTAAAAATTATTATTCCAGGGGGCAGCTGGGTAGCTCAGTGGATTGAGAACCAGGCCTAGACACGGGAGGTCCTAGGTTCAAATCTGGCCTCAGCCACTTCCTACCTTTGTGACCTTGGGCAAGTCACTTGACCCCCATTGCCTAGCCCTTACCACTCTTCTGCCTTGGAGCCAATACACAGTATTGACTCCAAGATGGAAGGTAAGGGTTTAAAAAAAAATTATTATTCCAAATTTTACAAAAAGTCATTTTCATATATGAAGAAAAAGAACATAGTAGATAAGTGAAACCACAGATCTGCTATATGCTTAGTGTTTCTTTATTTTACATAATAAATCCCATCTACAAGTGTCCTAGCCCTTCCCTACTCTGCTCTCATCGCAAAAGATATCATCAAGGAGGCCAATATACATATACATATAAATTAAGTCTTTCACTTTTCACTTTCCAGAGGTAACATTCACAGTTTATTCTTCTAGCATTAATTCTGTGGCCATGGATAATGTTCTGTTGAAACTATTCACTCTTCATTATCTTGTGTAGTTCCTTCCAGGTTTTAAAAAATCTGTCCATCATTTGTTATGGTGCAATAGTATTCCATCACAACCATGTACCACAATTTATGCAGCCATTCTCCAATTGATGGGCATCCCCTCAGTTTCTAATTCTTTGCCATCACAAAGAGAGCTGCTATAAATATTTTGGAACACATGGATTCTTTCCTTCTTTCCCTCATCTCCTTGGTATGCACAGTTTCACAGCCCCTCCAACAGAACACTGTGTCCCCGTTTTTCCACATCCCCCTCCAACATTTGTCACTTTGCTCTTTTGTCATTTTCATCAGTCTGATGAGTGTGAAGTGATATGTCAAAATTATTTTGATTTTCATATCTCTCATCAGCAGTGATTGAGTATTTTTTTAATATATCTATATGTGGCTTCCTTTATCTGACTATTTTCCTTTCATTCTTTTGCCGTGGATGCCGTGGTTCTTATTTTTTATAAATTTGACAGTTGTCTATATATTTTAGATATAAGCCCCCTAAGAGACTGTGTATAAAATTTTCCCCTAATTTTCTGCTTTCCTTCTAATCTTGTTGGCATTCATTTTATTTGTACTTTTCAATTTAATGTACTCAAAATCCTTTTTACATTTTACAGTGCTCTCCATCTCTTATTGACTCATAAATTTCTCCCCTATCCATAAATCTGATAAAGAGCATGTTACCTGTTTTTCTAATTTACTTATGGTGCCTCTTTTTTTGCCATTTTGATCTTATTTTAGTAAATGGTATAAGATAATGGTATATAATTAGTTTCTGCCAAACTAGTTTCTAGGTGCCTTCCAACTCAAAATATCTAAAATTCTAATAAACTTAAAATTTTAGGAAACTGAAATTCCTGAAATTTTCTTAGTAGGCATGTGTGAGGTAAGTCGATTTTTGCTTATTTTTTCAAACTGAGAATGAAGTAAAATTACTGCATTAAGTCACATTTACCCTTAGATTTGGCTTTAATAAAACAGTATTGTATAAACATATAATCACTTGTTTTGAGAAATATTTTAAATTTTAAAAAAGATGGCTTTTATGATTTTAGCTGATGTTCAGAAAAACATAATATTTATAAGATCATAGACTTTTAGTACTAGAAGAAAACCTTAAAGGTCATCTCATTCAATCCCATTCACCCTGATACTTTCCAGGGTAATATTTGAGTCTGAGAGAAATTAAATCACACAGAAAGTAATCTTTATTTGCTTTTCTTCTTCCAGCTTTACCGGAGGTGTGATGCTGAATGTATCCATCAAATTAAAGATAGGTTGCAGTAGCCTTGTAATTTGATTTCATTCTTTCACCATGTAATTACAGTGCTCATTGTAAGGATGGTTCTGATTGTATATTGCTTAGATAGTGGCTACTCTGGTCTATAAGCTTTTATCAGTTCTCATATCTTTGTTGAATCTTGTTTTCTACTCACAAGTGATTCTATACTAATTCCAGGAGTGAATTTTTAGGTTCATTCCTATTTCTGAGATGTTTTATTTGTTTTTCTTTCTGAAGCTAATGCCATATAGATGATCAACCAAAGTCAATTCTTATTTTTCTATAATATATTGGAAATTTCATAGTGTCCTAGATGATCAGATCATAGTTAAGAGTTGGAAGGAATATGACATTTTATCTAGTCCAAGCCTGCTGAGGCCTAGGAAGTAAAGTGAATTCTCTAAGGTACACAGTCAGTATTTGAACTCAATTTCTGATTTCAAATCCAGTGTCCTTTTGACTTTACCAAGTTGTTTTCTATAATATCTTTTTCTAGGGAGCAAAATTCACAATAAGGTGGGTCCATCTTTGATTCTATTCAAGTTTGTTATTTTCAAAGCTGCTGAAATGTGGAATGAAACTTATCACATAGCCACTTTAGCCTCTCAAACCTAGTCATGAACCTTTAGCTCTTGAGCTATTTCAATTGGAATGAGTTAGTCCATGTTAATCCAAATTTAGGCCGCATCTCTAAGTTCAGATTTATTTGAAAGGGGGAAAAAAGAATGGAAATGCACTAAAACTACATAAAAGTACTCTATTAAATATTTTTATTATGAAAGTTGATTGTGTAAATAGAAGTTGAGTGGATGTCTACTCTGAAACCACCCCTGTGAAGTATTGTTTTAGGACTTGTGGAGGCTCATAAACTGTATTATTTGGAATTAATTATGGGTTAAAACAGATTATAATGTAAAGGACGCATGTAAATAGAAAGGGAAAAGGGATCGTGTGAAACATAGTCCAAGGGTTCAAGATTCTAATTTAATACACAAATCCAAATTCTGATGTATATTTATTAACTAACCCATGCTTATTATAAGAGGTTTGAAGGAGGGCAAATAAAAACTAGCTGGAATGTGAAGATTGGCCTCACACTAAGACTTTGTACAACTTAGAATTTGGGGAAATATAGCAACTTAAATTTGAACCAATATGATTGAAAAAAAATTTTTTAAACCCATACCTTCCATCTTAGAATCAGTTAATACTATGTATAGGTTCCAAGGCAGAAGAGGGTTAACGGCTACGCAGTGGCAGTTAAGTGAGTTGCCCAGGGTCACACAGCTAGGAAATGTCTGAGGTCAAATTTGAACCCAGGACCTTCTGTCTCTCTAGCCCGAGCTCTCATTTCACTGAGCCACCTAGCTACCCTCAAGATGTATTTTTTTTTAAATTAAAATGGAAATGAAAACACGAGATTTGATTTTAAGATGGAGGATAAGGGTTTTTTGAGGAAAAATAGCATTGTGATATTTAAGTGTTATTTCAATTTTTTTTTAACCAATAGGCAGTAGAGTGTGTTATTTGGATGGCTTTAAGATATAATGAAGGTTTATTCTATAAATGAGACAAGAAAAGTAATTGAAGTTGTTGGGAAAAAAAAGAAAAGAGTTCCAAGAAAAAAGCATGTTAAGATTTCTTAATCAGAAACTGTTTTGGATTGATAAAAATATATTATATAACTATGCACAGTTGATTTTCTATAATTTTGGAATTCTAAGCTTTTTTGTGATGTCTTATGTAATAAGCTACACAGAGAAGGCTCTTGGATTGATTTATTAGATTTCAAATGTTTTGATTTGCAATTTAATTTTTGGATCTATTGAAATGTAGTCTTAGAATTTTTATCACACAATTTAGTAGTTTATGTCAAAAGCATATTTGTATGTAAAAAAAAGCATAACTGAATTATTATATAATCTTTAGATCATTTGTTTTATTTTTTACTAGCTTAAATTTTTAAAAACTTATTTTGTATGCTAAGAACCAAATTCTATTATGTTTGAAATATATGTGCATTTTGATTGGCTTGAAGGTAAATATATCATGACTTTTCTAATAGAAAAGGAATTCAGTTTCATCAAGTAAACCTTTGCTTTCATTTGAAAAGAACATATTTTTAGTGTTGGTTATCAATATGCATTTATTAAGTGCCTACTATGTTCCAGGAACAGGGGATCAAAATACAAAGAGTGAAACATTCCCTACTGTCAAGAAATTCAGATGTAGCAGATATTTCTGTCAAGGACTCTGGGAATTTGGTAGAGAGCAATAATTTAGACTTTTGTCACCTTTTAAAAAGTTTTCCCCCCTGTGAATAATCCAAAGAATTCTTGATTTTAAAAATACCTACTCTATTTGCATTTTACCAAGGGATTTTTTTTTGCCTAAGGTGATGAGGTTACAAAAGTTTAGGTAAGAGTTTTTGCCATTTCCTTAAATAATAATAGGACCTGCTTTCTACTAATATATTAGTATATAATGACAGAATTTTAAAAGAAGACATATTAGCAAGATTTAGAAATTGCTAATAGTTTTACTTAGGCCATATAATGCCTTGACTTTGTTTTAATCTCTCTGCAAATGGCAACTGAATGCACAATTTCTTATTGTAATAAAGTTCATTTGAGGGCTAAACAGCTATATAATGACCTGTGAATGGGGGATTATATATTAGTAAATATTAAGAAAAGGAATATAGTTTTAAAAGCATACAGATACCAAACTAAAATCTGATTATGAACTACTATAGCTTAGTTACTCTAATATAAACCTTCATGTTTATTGCTAAGTCAATCTATAATATGTGGAAGGAGAAAAAATGTTTATTATGTTTGCTTTATTTATGACCAAATTTAAATGTTAAAATACTGCAATTTTTTTGGTCAAGTTTCATGTTTTATGGTTTTTTTCTGCCATTAATATTAAAATATGTAAACGGGATACATAAAAGGTGAAGAAAACTCTGAAGCCTGTAAAAAGGTTTTTGCTGCATACCAGTTAATCAAACTGATGCTGTAGTCAGAGAAGGAAAGAACCAAAGAGCATAACTGTAAATATTGCATGGTTATTAAACTATGGAGGACAAGTAATCATCTCTGTTTTTTAAAAAATGCAAGTTCACATGACATACTGTCTTTTTAAATGTATGTATGATAAGAGACCATTTTTTTCAATGTGATCTTTATACTTGTGGTACCAGAACTTCAGTGCAAATTTTAAGTTAGATGGCAAAATGGTTCTATGACATATTATAGCTTATCAGAAAGCTGTGTTTAAATGAAATCACACCCATCTTATTTATAGAAGTTTTTCTTTTAATCTTCAACTTGTATCAACAAAAACTGATTTTATTGCCACCGCTTAAACATCAGTGGTCATTTGAAAACTGATTTCCTTTTTCCCTCCTCTACAAAAGAATCAGCCAAGCTTGGAGGGAATTCCACCTTGTCCATCTGTGCCCCAGATTGATTCCCATGACAATAGATCTGACTTATGTTTGGTCAGTTTCTTGAAAACTTCAAGTGAAGAAGAACCTACGTCCTGAAACAACCTGTTTCCAACTTTTGATTAGCTCTAAATTATAGGAAGCTTTGTCTGATATCACGTCTAAATCTGCCTCTAATATTTCTATCCATCGTTTGTGAAAAATATAGTAAGTCTAATTCTACTTCCACAGGATGATCCATCAAATACATAAAAACTTTATTAACTGCCCAACCGGAGTCTCTGGGAAACATCCCCAGTTCTTGCAGTCATGTAGCATGAACTTAAGACCTTTCATTGATGTTACTCCCTTCTGGACCCTTTTAGTTTATCAATGCTCTTCTTAAAACTGTGGCCCTTACCAGTCTTCTGCCTTGGAGCCAATACACAGTATTGACTCCAAGACGGAAAGTAAGGGTTTAAAAAACAAAACAAAACAAAAAAACAAACTGTGGTTCCCCAAATTGAACACCGTGCTGAGAATGAGGGTAGAAACTCTCATGCTTCCTAGAAGATGTACCTCTTATATAACCTAAGATCAAATCAGTGTTTTGTGTTGCCATACCATCCTGCGGACTCATTTAATATTGCAGTCCATGAAAACTCCAGATTGTTTTTCAGGCAAACTTCTTTCTAACCACAACTCTTTGATCCTGTAAATGTGAAGTTGATTTTTTTCAACCAAATACATTTATCTGTATCCAATTTCATCTGATTATATAAGTTAAGCCCATTTTTTTTTCTAGCCTTTTGGATTTTGACTGCATTATATTTATGCTTTTATCTAAATCACTGAGAACATATTAAGCATCTGGACTGCTTTATTGCTCACAGATGACATGAGTGAGATGAGTCACCAACTCTTCCTTCTAGTGAGCTATGGGCAACTTTATCAGTCTTGCCATTTATCTGGCTACTGCCTACTAAGATCCTTCAGCCTTTATTATTTGTCCTGCTTCTACATTGTCCACACCCCTAGTACTGTCATTCTCCTCCTGATATGCCTTAAGGACCCCTAGGACTTGCCATCTCTCACTGATGAACTTTTTCTTTAAACCCTTACCTTTCCTTAGAATCAATATTATGTAGTGGTTCTGAGGCAAAAGACTGGTAAGGGCTAGAAAATGGGGGTTAAGTGACTTGCCCAGGGTCACACAGTTGGGAAGTGACTGAGGCCAGATTTGATCTGGTCCTCTTCCTGCCAGACTTGGCTCTCCAGACTTCCCTCAAGAGTTAGCTCTCAATTCATGGAGCCAACTAGCTGCCTCAGAGCTGAACTTTTTTGTGCCTCTGATTTAGGGAGTAAGCTTCTTGAGAACAAAGACTATCTCATAATTGCTGTTTGTATTCTCAGTGTTCAACAGTGCTTGACATATAGTAAATATTTAATAATTTTTTATTCATTTATTTGCATACCCTTACAAGGGACCTCCTGCAAAGTTTATATGGAACCATTAATGATTGCTCTGACTGACCATTTGACCCAGTAGCAAATCAATCCATTTGTATTTTCACATAGTTTACTCTATATTTTCTAGAGGAACTTTCTAATATACTTTACTAAAATCTAGGTAAGCTATATCTAAGACCTTCTGATTTATGAAATTTCGTAACCATGTCAAAACAGGAACTAAGATTCTTGAAGGTCTAGTTTTGATGAAGTAGTTTTGTTTTTGAGTCTGTATATGTGTGCTCATCATTTTTCTAGTTGTTCATTAACCATATCTTTAATAGTCTGTCCTAGAATCTCAGGAATTGAAATCAAGTTCATTGGCCTATATTTTGCAAATTTTATTCTCTTATTTTGAAAGTTGGGGGCATTTGTCCTCTTTAGTCCTGCAGTACCTCTCCTCTTCCCAAAATCTTGGTAGCTGTTGACAGTAGCACAGTAATGACATCCATCAGTTCTTTTAGTACTGGATATAATATGTAGTTCATCTTAGATAGGTGCCTTGAATTCATCAGTGTCAACTAACTACCCTTTTATGGCTCCTTATTTTTCATGACAGCCAACTCCCTATCGTTTCTGTCTTGTCATTTCAAGTGTAAATGTCTTCTCATAGGACAAAATTTTTTAAAAATTGTGAGTTTATACCTTTTTTCTGTTGTCAGTTATCCATCCAAGCTAATGTCCTATCTCTTTTTCTCCAAATATAACTTAAAAAGCCCTTTTTTATCATCTTTAATTTTCCTTGCTAACCATGACTTGTTCTGAACTTCAGTATTCCTTACACTATTTTTATAGGACTGGACCTCAATCTTACAATAAATCCCTGTTGCTTCACTTTGCTTCCATTTTCTGTATGCTTATCTTTAAAGTCCATGTTGGTTGGCACATACACTTAAGTTTTTTTAGACAAATCTCACTTTTCCTTTTCAATGGAATTTTCCTTTTATATCTTCAAATTTTCATTCCTGAGCATTTCCCCTCCCTTCTGGATTAACTCTCCTATAGCATTTTAGCCTTTGGAATCCTACCCATTCTCTGAATCAATTGAAATCTACTTTCTCAGACTCGATGGAATGTCAGGTTTTCCTCTCCTCTATCATAAACTTTAGGATGGTGTGGTCACTTCCCCCCTAAAGTTCTTATTGTTTTTACTACCAGCAATCAATTACTTCCTGTTAGAATCAAATCCAGAATATAATTTTCCCTTGTAGGATCTTTCATCTTTTGAAGGCTGAATTGAACTAAAAGCAAGTCTGGAAATTAGTAACAACAACCTGGGAGGTAGATGCTTTTATTGTCCCCATTTTACAGATGAGGAAAATAAGGCAAATATAGAGGTTAAATGACTTGCAGTGTCACACAGCTACTCTACTGAGTGTGCAAGACCTGGTTTGAATGCAGGTCTTCCTGATTTGTACTCTATCCACTGCTACATCTAGCTGCCTATTCTGCTTGTTCTCAGTTTTGCTTTCTGCCTCTGATTTCTTGGACTTTCTCACAAGTATATCTTAATACTCAGTGCTACCTTGACTTCCCTTTTTCCTTTTGTTTCTTTAGCTCAGCAGACTCAAGAAGAGGGGCACTCTTTAATACTGACATCATTACACATAGGGATTCAGTTACATAAAATTATAAATAATATAATATGCAAAAGTAAATGCTTTAATTAAAATTAACAACTTAAAAGTAATTGTAAAATTTCACATGACAGCTGGAAGGGATAGGGAAACATTGGATAACAGTATCGACATCCAAAAGGATCCTGACAGGATAAAGCATTCAGCTAATAAAATTACATTCAGTAAGGATAAAGGACAAGTCTTGAACCTCAGTACAAAGACAAGGAAGGTACAGACAGCAGTTTTACATACTGGGTGTTTTAGTTTTACATACCACTAACAGTATGAGTCAACAGAGTCATGTGGCAGCTCAAAGAAAAAGGACCAAAGGACTTGAGGCAATCACAAAATTCTCTTAGCTCTTCAGCCCTGCACCCAAGACCTACCCCTCTTTCTTGAACTTCTGTTCCTCACTCAGGAAAATCCATTTCTCTACCATGTGCCTTTGCACCAGCCATCCCTCATGTCTGGAATTCATGCCTTCATTTCACCCTCAGAATCCTTTCAATCCTCACTTCAAATACCACCTGATACACAAAGCTGTTCCACATCCCTCCAATTGCTAGGCCCTCCCTAATTTCCTTAGATTTAATGCTTTTGTATTTATTTTGCATTTATCCTCTTTGTACATATTGTTTTCTCTGATAGTATTAATCTACCAGCAAACCTCTTTTAGCACCTGCTGCTTGCCAGGACCTGTCCTAGGTGCTAGAGATATGAGAACAAAAAATGAAACAATCTGTCTTCTGAAGAAGCTTACCTTCTAGTGAGGGAAACTAATTCATATAAAGGTATACACAAAAAACAAATACAAAATGAAGAATACTTGAGAGTAGGTGTTGTTTACTTTTTTTCTTTTTGTCCCCAATGCCTAGTACAGTGACTGACACATACGCAGCTGTTGGACTATGTGGCATGCAACGTGATTGAAGATGGAAATTTATTAGCCAGATTTGAACAAAATTTGATTAAATGGCTTAGAGACTGAGTGCCCAAACTGTACCTTCATGCTGCATGTGAACCTCCCACCTACCCCAGGCAAGGGTGGGAAGAAGTACTTCATTAGGTTGCTGGGCAGAGGGGCAGGTGATGAAAGAAATGTCCTCAGGTGCTTGTGGAGAGCTGTGATGGGAGCAGCCTCCTCCCACACATGTGCCATAGGGTTTGCCAAAAATGGTCATAGGGAATGGAAAGATGAGTGGTATGATTTAGTAAAGTGCAGTCAATAATGTACTTCTTAAAATTTTTTTTCCATGTTCTCTCTCCCCCCATAACCCTTCCCCAAGAGGAAGATAATATGACATATGCTATATATGTTATGCAATACATATTTCCATGGTTACATTGTGAAAGAAGACACATGTCACCCTAGAGAAAAAAATTCATGAAGGAAATGAAATGAAGAATTGCATGCTTCAATCTGAATTCAGACACTTTTAGATCCTTCTATGGTGGTAGAGAGCCTTTTTCTGGATCTTTGCATTCCTGATAATTGTTAAATCATTCACAGTTGATCTTTGTACTTTATTGCTATTATCATGCATAATGTTCTCCTGGTTCTACTAACTTCACTTTGCATCACATTAGATAATAAATCTTTCCAAGTTTCCAATAATGTACTTTTAAGATTTGGATCTATCTATCTTTGTAAGATATCTCTTTCATATATATTAATCAGTAAAGCAACGTATTGAAACAAATGGAATGAAGAACCCAACTTTCAAACTACTATATCATAAAGGGCTAAACCAGAAATAATTAGGCATAGTCAATCATTGCTCTTCCTAAAACCATTGTTACTAGTGATATTTTTAGTAGAAGTTAAAAGAGGCTTTGGACCATGAAATAAAATAAAAACATTTTAACATTATTCTTTATTACATCCTTTTTCACTTCTATTTTTATAGTGTATATAACATATTAGTATAATGTTATGTGTATGTATTTTATAAAGAAATTAACATACATTCATTGAGGGTGGGCTCTTTTTAATGATAGAAATATGAGATCCAGAAAGTTTAAAAACCACTATTGTAGGTTCCTTTTGACGGTATCATTTAAGGCCATGTAAACAAGTCTTGAGATGTTCTCATTTGTCTTGTATAAAAGCTTGGAGAGCTCCAGAGAATTACCCAATGATTTTTATTAGATTAATGAATAGCTGTCCTAGTACTTTTCATCAAAGATTTCAGCAGCCATTGCTACTCAAGTTACTATGCAAGTACGGTACTATACAATGCCTGAAGGTAAAACTCCCTTCAAACTTCACAACTTGGACATCTTTGAAAAGTCCATTAAATAAAAAGATTCTATTGAACCTTTCATCAATATTTAAATATGTTGTAATGATGGCATTTATATGTAGAATACGTTAAAATTTGTAAAGCATTTTATAAATATCTCATTTGATCCTCTTTAGAACTTTTGGAGGCAGGGATTGTTTTCTCCATTTTACAAATGAGGAAACTGATTCAGACAGTTCAAGTGAGTTGCCTAGAATCACACAGTAAGAAAGGCTAGATTTGAACTGTCATTCTGACCCCCAGTACCACCTAACTGCCTAGACTTCTCTTTTCCTCACAAAGAGTACTCAATCATCCATTTTCTTACTTTATTTCTTCATAAATCCCTTTCCAAAACATCTTAAAGTGCTATAGGGGAAAATACTATTGGAGGTCTGTTAAAGTTAAAATTTAGGGTTGAGACTGAATATATTTTTTAGTTGGTTGCCAGGGATTTAAATTCTAAATCCCAATGAAATACTCAAGTCAGAATGGAATTTAATGGTGGTTTATTTACAATAGAAGGAAGAAATTAAGAATGAGAGGGAGAGAGAAAAAGGGAAGAAGATCTGTTCTGGCCTGGTCTGAGCCATGGGGAGTGCAGAGGCCTCAGCCAAGAAGATTAAATATAGCTCAGTTTCCCACGAGACCTCCTCCACGATGAAAGGTCTCCTTGGAGGCTAGTGCCTCCATAAAGAGCCAAGGAAAAGGGGAGTCAGTCTTATCAG
Organism: Monodelphis domestica; assembly: GCF_027887165.1. NCBI lineage: Eukaryota > Metazoa > Chordata > Mammalia > Didelphimorphia > Didelphidae > Monodelphis > Monodelphis domestica. Next base: position 247,744,230 of record NC_077233.1, read on the forward strand.
TCACCATGTGGTTATCTCAAGGAAATAGTCTGAGGTCCAACACTCCAGCTCCTCCAAGTCAAGTACCACCACCAAAAGTCCTCTCACAAGAAGTGATGCAAAATATAAAGGCAGTTCTTTACATCACTTCCTGTGTCTCACATGTACCAATGGTGGCTTAAACTTGGCTTTGGACCACCCAGCAAGTTAGTCACTTGTTTCTGATTTGTCACTTGCAAGCACACATGGGTCATAGACCTTCTTCCCCCACACTTAATCCTTAAGTAGGGGTGTATTCATTCCTGGTTGCTAAAATTCTAAAGACTAAGCAGGGTGCAGTGAATCTAAAATCCACAAGTCCCAAATAATGTGCCAGGTAACTATTAACTGTATAACACCTTAAGATTAAAAGGTGCTTTTCTCACAAAATAGTGATAATGGCTAACATTTACAGACCACGTTAGGGCTTGTACAGAATCTTTACATGCTATTTCATTTGATCCTCATAACAATGCATCTTTATTTTCACTAATCTCTAACTGAAATTTGACACTTTTAATTGTGATTTAAAAAAAAAAATTCTGAAGAGTCTATGGCAAACACAAAAAAGGTTAAGGATTCTTAGACTAGACCATAGCAGCATAAAATCTGGTAGCTATTGGGAGCTTTGGCTGCCAAAGCTAGAAGCTGGACATATTAATCTAATTATAGGGTCAATTAAACATTTGTCCACATACTGGAATTGGAAGAGGAGGGGGAAGGAAGGTTCCAGGAAGGCTTTCCCTCAGATCTCAGTTGAACTTCAACCATTAGTGATCGATTTTGAAATAACTGATAAACTCTTACTTTAAACCTAGAGAATTAACACATTAAGTGAGCTATTATTCATTCACATTCTTTTCTAAGATGACTTGCCTCCTATTAATTAGATGAGATTAGTTACACTGGCAGAAAGAATGTTTTAATAAGATAGGAGGTAGTTGTAATTTTGGAGGATAGGGTATACCCCAAGGGAAATAGGCATGGATGGACCATCTTTGAAAAAAATCTCAGAAATTGAGAATGAATGAAAAAATATATTTTAAACATTTAGAATGTACTAGGCATTGTGTTAAGCTATAGGGATATCCCCAAACAAGTAAGCAGTACACTCTTTGACCTCAAAGCATTTATATTCTAAAAGGGAAAATAACACATAAAAGGGGAAGTAAATGTGAAAAGTAGAATGAGTGAGTTGGGTGGGCCAGATGAGCACAACTGCATGACTTGGAAGATGCTCAGGTGTTCCAATTTTCAGAAAGTAAAGGAAGTCAGATATTTAAAACTACAATCCTGGAACCTTGTATTCAATTCCTGACACAATTCTAGAACACTTTATTAAAGGGATGGTTTGTGATCACTTAGAAAAGTGGTGATCACCATATCAGCATGAGTATGTGAAGGACAATTTTTAGCTTGGTAACACAAGGGAATACAGGAAAGAAAGTACTGTGGATATCTAGATTTCGACTTTTGTTGGGTCATTTTTCAGTCATGACCCTTCATGACCCGATTTGGGATTTTCTTGGCACAGATACTAGAGAGATTTGCCACTTCCTTCTCCAGCTCATTTTACACATGAGGAAACTGTGGCAAACAGAGTTAAGGAACCTCCTCAGAGTCACACAGCTAGGGTCTAAGGCCAGATTTGAACTCAGGAGGAGAAGTCTTCCTTACTCCAGACTCCACTCTTTCCATTGTGCCACCTCACTGCCTATATTTCATTTAAACATATGACACCAGTGATTGATTATTGATTGGAATGTCAACAAGGTGGAAAGATGAAATTACAACCATAAGGATTAAAAAATGATGGGAAGACTGCTGAAAGTGTCATGATCGCTTTCATGATCATACTTGATCATATTTGGTCAAATTTTTTATCAGTAATTTATTTGTATTGAACCCTGAGATCTTTCTAATAGTTGGAGTGTAAGTAACTCAAACATCCTTCACTCTATAGCCATCCAGGCTCCATGCCTCTACTACATGCTACCTCGACCATCAAGCCAGACCAATGATTCAGCATCTGTCCCATTGCTGCTCTAGCACTCCCCTCTTCCTTGTCATTTTCCTTAGAGTATCATTGCTATAGTGCAAATTACTATAGTTCATCTTCTTGTGGCTCTACTCAGAATCCTGTCATGTCATTCCTGTCCTTCCTATCCCACTCTAACACTCTTTCCATTCTTCCCAAAGAGCCCTTATTCTGTCGGTAACAAGTGACCTTCATACTACAACTGTTCTTTACATCTTATTTCTGTCATGGAAACTTCGGTTCCTACAGTACATGCTGCATGTGTGGTCACCCTCCCCATCACTGGTTATACCTTTGCTCATGCCCCACAACACACTGGAAAATCAAAGGGTTGGGCTAGTTGTTCTAGATGGTCTTTCCTAGTTCTACATTTTTGTTTCTATGCATCTAAGAGATGCGCAGTGAAAAAAGTAGAAACAAAAAATGATGTACCTTGGCTCTGAATACATAAAGAACATCAAACTGTAGCAAAAATAATAGTAAGTAGATATTTAGACTTTGTTATTGTTGATAAAGAGATTCATATCGTGTATTAGGAATAAAATAGTTTTGAGATTTTAATTAAGGAGTTTAGTGACTAAGGATAGAATCAGAGAAACTGCCAGAGTGGAACCTTGAGGATTCCTGGCAGGGAATTCTGAGGTAGAAAGTCTGGTAGTGACCAACTGTACTTGGGTCACACTCCTGTGTGTATCTGAGTAGGAAGGTTGCTAGAACACTTTGGCTCTTGAGGGTAACCTGGATTTTCGGAGTGACAGTTGGGAAAACAGAAAGTTTGGAGGCTTTGGAATTAGCTGAAGAAGAACATCAACAGTGAAGAAGGAAGAAAACTGGGGTTTCACTCTGAGTGCTGCAGAAGTGGGCCTAGGTTTGGGTCTAGCAAGGCCGAGAAGCCTAATCCAGCTTGTAAGAGGTAAATTTAGGGGTTATTGACTGAATATATTATACTAGTGGTTGCCAGGGATTAATTCAATCCCAATAAAAATACTTAAGTCAGTTTGGGAATTTTATGGTGGTTTAATTACAATAGAGGGAAGGAATTAAGAAGAAGATAGAGAGAAAAGGGTATAAGGTTTCTCTGGCCTAGCCTAAGCCAAGGGAAGTTCAGAAAATTCAGCCATGAGGCCACCTCAGAAGATTAAAACTATCTCGGCTTCCAGCCACGAGGTCTAATCCAAGATGAAGGGCCTCCTAAGAGGATAATGCTTTTAGGGGGTAAAGGAAAAAGGAATCAGCCTAAATTACTCAACCAGTTCGCTCAGGGAAGACGCCTCACCTAACCCATGCTACCGAGCTTCTCCAGTACCTTACTGGCAAGCCACAAACGCCAACCACCAAGACACCAAATGCCTCCCAGCACTCCCCACGCTGCCGACAGAGACTAATGTCTCCATGAGCGAGAGCCACGTCTCTGTGAAAGAGACCAGAGAGAGGAAGTGACACGAAACATATAGACCATTTTTTACATTACTTCCTGTATCTCATATATACCAATGGTAGCTTAAGCTTGACTTGGGATAGACCGAGGGGGTCTGTCAGTGGTTTTCTTATTTGTTACTTGCTAGCACATTTCTGTCATAGGCCATCCTCCTCAACACTTAATTCTTAAGTAGGGGTGTATACATTCCTGGTTGCTAGACTAAGCAGGGTGGAGTAAATCCAAGATTCACAATCTTCACTAAGCCGAAAGCAAATTGGCAGTTGGAGCAGTGATCTGAAGAAATATAAGGAGACAAATATGTGTGTGTGTGTATATATATATGTGTGTGTGTGCGTGTGGATAATTTTAGAATAGGATGTTTGGAATAGATCCTGAAAATTAGTGGTACTATAAGGAGATCAGAGCAGGCCAGGGGAAACCCTGTGTGTGAAGCAAGTCTGTGAGGACTCGTGGGAGTGGGACAAGGTAGACCCCGTTTATATTAGGGATTTATTCTATACTCTTCATCTATCCTTACCCTTACTTAAACCTTCTACCTTATTAAAAAAAAGTTTTTTTTTATAAGCAAAGGGGTCCAACAAATACCTTTTATGACACATATGGTACTAATTCCAAAGCTAGGCAGATAAAAACAGAGAAAGAAAACTACAGACCAATCTCCTTAATGAACACAGATGCAAAAATCTTAAACAGAATACTAGCAAAAAGACTCCAGCAAGTGATCACAAAGGTTATTTATTTATGATCAGGTGGGATTTATATAAGGAATACAAGGATAGTTCAATATTAGGAAAACCATCCACATAATTGACCACATCAACAACCAAACTAACAAATCACATGATTATCTCAATAGATGCAGAAAAAGCCTTTGACAAAATACAACACCCATTCCTATTGAAAACACTAGAAAGTATAGGAATAGAAAGACCTTTCCTAAAAAATAATAAATAGTATATATTTAAAACCATCAGCATGTATCATCTGCAATGGGTATAAAGTAGAAGCCTTCTCAATAAGATCAGGAGTGAAACAAGGATGCCCGTTATCAACTCTATTATTTAACATTGTACTAGAAACACTAGCAGTAACAATTAGAGAAGAAAAAGAAATTGAAGGTATTAGACAATGAAGAGACCAAGCTATCACTCTTTGCAGATGTTATGGTCTACTTAAAGAAAAAAAGCTAGTGGAAATAACAACTTTAGCAAAGTTGCAGGATACAAAGTAAACCCACACAAATCATCAGCATTTCTATATATCTCCAACACATCTCAGCAGAAAGAGTTAAAAAGGAAAATCCCATTTAAAATCACCCTAGACAATATAAAATAGCCAGGAATCTATTTGCCAAGACAAACACAGGAATTATATGAACACAATTACAAAACACTTTTCACACAATTAAAACTAGATCTAAATAATTGGAAAAACATTGATTGCTCATGGGTAGGATGAGCTAACATAATAAAAAAGACAATCCTACCCAAATTAATTTACTTATCCAATGCCATACCTATCAAACTACCAAGAAACTTTTTTTACTGAATTATAAAAAAAGACTATAACAAAGTTCATTTGGAAGAACAAAAGATAAGAAATATTAAGGGAAATAATGAAAAAAAAAACGTGGAGGTTGGCCTAGCAGTACCAAATTTTAAACTGTTCCATAAAGCAGTGGTCATTAAAACAATATGGTAAGGGTTAAGAGACAGAAGGGAGGATCAGTGGAATAGACTTGGGGTAAATGACCTCAGCAAGACAGTGTATGATAAACCCAAAGATCCCAGCTATTGGGACAAAAATCTTCTCTTTGACAAAGACTGCTAAGAAAATTGGAAAACACTATGGGAGAGATTAGGTTTAGATCAACATCTCATACCCTACACCAAGATCAGTTCAGAATGGGTGAATAACTTGAATATAAAGAAGGAAATGATAAGTAAATTAGGTGAACATGGAATATACTTGTCCAATCTTTGGGAAAGGAAAGATTTCAAGACCAAGCAAGAGTTAGAAAAAAATTACAAACTAAAAAATAAATAATTTTCATCACATTAAATTAACAGGTTTTGTACAAACAAAACCAGTGCAACCAAAATTAGAAGGGAAGCAACAAATTGGGAAAAAAATATAACAAAAACCTCTGATAAGGGCTAATTTCTTAAATTTATAAGGTGCTAAATCAAATGTACAAAAAAAGCAAGCCATTCCCCAATTAAAATCAAAGCTATGAATAAGCACATGAAAAAGTTTTCTAAATCTCCTATAATTAGAGAAATGCAAATCAAAACAGCTCTTCATACCTAGCAGATTGACTAACATGATAGCAAAGGAAAGTAATGAATGCTAGAGGAGATGTGGCAAAATAGGGATTTTAATGCATTACAGATGAAGTTGTGAATTGATCCAACCATTCTGGAGGGCAATTTGGAACTATGCCCAAAGGGTGCTAAAAGACTGTCTGTCCTTTGGCCCAGCCATAGCACTGCTGGGTTTATACTCCAAAGAGATAATAAGGAAAAAGACATGTACAAAAATATTCATAGCTGCGCTCTTTGTGGTGGCAAAAAATTGGAAAATAAGGGGATACCTTCAGATTGGGGAATGGCTAAACAAATTGTGGTATCTGTTGGTGATGGAATATTATTGTGCTCAAAGGAATAATAAAGTGGAGGAATTCCATGTGAACTGGAATGACCTCCAGGAACTGATGCAGAGTGAAAGGAGCAGAACCAAAAGAACATACACAGAGACTGGTACACTGTAGTAAAATCACATGTAATGGACTTCTCTACTAGCAGCAATGCAATGATCCAGGACAACTCAGAGGGACTCATGAGAAAGAACACTATCCACATCCAGAGAAAGAACTGTGGGAGTAGAAATGCAGAAGGAAAACAACTACTTGATCACATGGTTTGATGGGGATATGATTGGGCTTGTAGACTCTAAACAATAGCGTAAATATCAATAATGTGGAAGTAGGTTTTGATCAATGACACATGTAAAACCCAGTGGAATTGCTCATTGGCTATGGGAGGGGGGTTGGAGGAGGGGAGAAAAAGAACTTGAATCATGTAACCATGGAAAAATTGTCTTAATAAAATAAAATAAAATTAAAATAAGGTTTGTTTTTGTACCTGTTGCCTCCAAAGTTGTATAAATCAATCTTCCTCGACAAGGCGTAAATTGTTACATGGGCCTCAGATCACCACTACTCCACTTCAAATCTATAGCCTGCTGGCCCTTTACTATCAACAAATAAAAAGAGAAAGACTAAATAGATACTGTGTCCAAAATATACCCAACACTTGTCAATTATTAAATAATGGAAAAGTTGAATGTGTACTCATTCACAACTACTTTTTATATTGTTTTGCTGAATTCTTTACAAAATTTAGGCATTTTGGGGTTATTTTATTTGGTTTATGTATTTGACGTTATTTAATAACTATGCTTTAAGACTTCCATATTTCTGTGATCACATTATTGTGGATACCCTAACCAATCACAATTTACTCATATTTTTTTTGTCCTTTGTGACTCTTATGTATATTTTTATGTAACTGCTCCACAAAAAGGAGATCTGGGAACTGATTGTTGACATTTTAGTTTGAATATTTACATGTAGGACTTTGGTAAATCCCCCAAATCAGGGCTTGGCTTATTGTTTTTTTGATTGCCTAGACTAAAAAAGTGATGGAGAAAAATATTAATAATGTAGACTTAACTTTAAAAAAGTAGATTTTTTTCCCTCCTTGGATAGTTGGTTGTTAAATATTTATGAACATAATTTTGCCTGTAAGTTGTCTAAATTTCTTAGTATTGAATAGATGCCACTGATGCACATACTCTAACTAGTGGTCATCTCTTAAAGTATGACTTGCACCTCTCTTTTTCAAGTCACATTTTCTTTTATCATATCCTATAAAACAGAGGTGTCAATCATAGCAGAATTCCTGAGTGTGCCTGACCTAGATTAAAATGCAATGGGGAATATTTAACAAAATAAATGAAAAGTATTAAAACAAAGATAATGTATGTTCTTTAAGTCAATATGCATCCTGAAGGAATCCCTTTGTACAGTTTAATGGTCACATTTATATTTGACTGTGACACCACTGCAGTAAGATACAGAATATAGGAAGTATACATGTGAATCTGAATAAAAAATATGATTTGGAATATCCTTTTAGAGCATTGCAAAATTGAAACTATATGGGAAGATAGGATTTTTAGAGGAAAAGGCACAAAAATGCACTTTTTATTGAAAAGAAAAAATCTTTGTACATAGAGTTTGTTAAGTAACAATAGTCATACCCCACTCAGCGAGAAATCAGACTTTTGGCAGCCTTATCCAGGACAAACATGATTACGAACTCAGAAAAAAAGTAAGAAAGTTTTATGGGAAGTAGTTGTCACAAAGTCAGTTCTATTTATTCCTTAGGCAAAGTGTGAAACTATATGAGGAGCTGCTGAAGTAATCTTTCTTTTCACTAGCTGACTTATTTATACTTTAAAAGCTTTTTTTCAAGATTATGTTTATATTATTTTATAATAAAATATTATATTTTAATAATCATTTTTGACATTTTGTGATCCATATTTTTTCCTCTCCAATTCTTCCCCATGATGGCTGTTAACAATATAGGTTGTACATATTATCATACCACACATATTTCCATTTTGTCTTGTGACTCTTTTGTGATTGTATGTAAAATGAATAACCTAGAATTTAGGACTCAACAAGCATTTATTAAGCACATCCTATGTACCAGGTTTACTACCAAGCACTGGGGATATATAGAATGGAAACAAACAAACAGCACACTCCCTATTCCTCAAGGTGCTTACATTCTTTCTGGAGAGACAAAATGTAAACAACTAGAGCAATATCAGATATGAGTGGTGTAGATTGAAAGCACTCTCAGAAGGGAAGGAATCAACATGGAGGGTGGGAGATGGGAAAGACCAGAAAAGCAGTTGCTTATGGAATAGGTGGGTTTGAAGAAAGATAGGAAATCTGATATATGAGACTGGAAGGAACTTTATCAAATAGAACATTTCTGAACCAACCTGCTTATTTTTCAGATGAAGAGACTGAGGTTAATGATGATCTTTTAATCTTCAAAAAATAAGTTAAGTTGGCTTATATATATATTCCTGTTAAGAAGATGAAGAATTTGAAACATTTTCATGAAAGGATTTTTAAAAATTTGAATGAAGTAATGTTTCTGAAAAAAAAATCTAAAATAACTTGTGAAATACCTAATACCTCATTGATGACATGTATAAAATGATGTGTTATCATGCCATATTTGAATATGTACCACTTTGAACAGTTAGTTGAAAATATGAAAATATGTACACTATTATTCATTCAGCCCTGTTTGCAGTCTAATGATTAAAATGTGCTTTATTATCTGCTCTAAGGATGGTATTAGAAATTAAGTCTTGTTATATTAGTTTAGAGGTAAGAAGTGAAGAAGCTGGATTGAGAAAGAATTGGAGTTTGAAACAGATTTGAGACAGAGAGTCAGTTTCAAATATTGACAGTATGTGGGGGAGGGGTAACAATTTTTCTTTGGCAGTTGGTCTCTGGCAGTTACTCTCTGGGAGGTGGTTAGTAGTTACACTCTCTTAGAGTTCTAGGAGTAGATGACATCTTTTCTCTCTCTTCTCATTGTCTGAGGTAGAAGGAAAGGAGTGAAAAACCTGAAAAGAGCTAAGTGATTTCCTTTCTGAACTTGGGAAACACTAGTGATTGTCTATTGCTGTTACATAAATTGTTTTATATCTGAGAAGACCAAAGAAAGACCTGGTCTTTGGTTTGGACTCCAAGTCTGTTGGTCAGTTAAGACTCAGAGCCCTAACTTGGTTCTTGCTGAGGCTCAGCCAGTTAGCCTTTGTTATTTTTATAACTTGGAGTCAAAGTTAAGAAGCATAAGGATAATAGTGTTTAGTTTATTGTAGAATGTTGAAAATTTGGGTTAGTCAGATCAGAAAGTATCAGTGTAGCAGGGATTCCTTGTGGAACCAGCAGGTTTTATTTGGGTGGAGTTAGAGCTCCTTAGAGTTAGAAATCCTTTTTTATCCTAGTTCACTTATGAGCTTCACTTTACTGATATAAATTTAAGATACTTTGGAAGCATAGCAAGCAGAGTATCAAATCAGTTTACAATCAATAATCAATTCATTGCCCATTATTTTTACAACGCTCACTCCACCCCTACTCCTTCCACCAATAATCATCAACGGAACAGGAGTTATTGGCAAAACTTCACTTAATTTTTCCCCTTTTTTATTTCCTTAAAAAATTCTATAGCAGAGGGGATGTCCATCAATTGGGGAATGGCTGCACAAATTGTGTTACATGTTGGTGATGGAATACTATTGTACTATGAGAAATGATAAGTGAGAAGTTGTAAAGACCTACATGAACTGATGCAGAGTGAAATAAGCAGAACTAGGAGAACAGCAATATTGAATGATGATCAACTGTGAAAACTTGACTATTCTCAGCAATGCAAAGAACTGGGACAATTCTGAAAGACATGATGGGGAATGCTAACCACCTCCAGAGAAAAAAAATTATTAGTCACTTTTTACATCAGTGTATTTTTGGTTTTATTTTGAGGTATTAGTTATATATGGGGTTTGCACTTACAATAATGACCAATATGGAATATTTTCCATGACAATTAAAAATGCTTATTTGTTTAAAAAAATGTTAACAACTGGTAATATAATTTCTGTTCACCAAATGAAAATAGCCCAGAAGTAACATATTTGCTATAATGTGATACAGTAACAATACCTGATATTTATATAGGCTTTAAGATTTACAAAGTACTTATATTATATAACTGCATTACCTTATATCATTTGAGACTCACAATAACCCTGTGATATAGGTGCTATTATCCTCATTTTTCAGGCAAGGCAGGATTCAAACCCAGTACAGGTCTTCCACACTACAAGTTCACTTTCTCTACCTACTGTGCTATTCTGCTAATAAGTATGTGCAGGATTCATGAGGTTTATTTAAATTATACATACTATATATATAACATATATAATTAAAATTGAAAACCAAAATGGGTGAAAGAATTAATGGGGCATTGTTTGACACATTAAAGGTATAAATTTGATGATAAGAAATAATTTAGGATAACAAGTCCTTTCTATTTGGCAAAAGTAGGTAGTAAATTATATATTCTATAATATGTCTTTTGACAATATTTCCAAATATCAATTTTTATACTTCCAGACAGCTAAATAAAGTGTAATAGACAGAATGCTGGGTCTGGAATCAGGACGACCTGAGTTCAAATTTGGCTTCAGACATTTATTAGCTGTGTGACCTGAGGCCAGTGATGGCTAATCTTTTAGAGACCGAGTGACCAAACTGTGAGCCTCACACTGCATGTAAGCCCCTCCTTTACCCCAGACAGGGGAGGGAGGAGAAGCTCTCATTGGCAGCTAGGCAGAGAAGAGGATAATGGGAGAAATGTCCTATGTTGTGGGTGAAGAGGGGAAGGGGAGCAGCCCCTTCAGCACTCTCCAGCATGCTTAGTACAGGTTCAACAATGTGGCCCTAGGCAAATCATTTTACTGTTGCCCATATCAGTTTCCTCAACTGTAAAAATAGGAATTATAATAGAACCTACCTCCCAGGGTTGTTGTGAAGATCAAATGAGATAATATTAATAAACACTTAGCATAGTGCCTGGCCAAAGAGTAAGAGCTTAATAAATGCGTATTTTCTTTTCATGGTCAAGTAATCTCCTGAATATTATTTTTATAGGAACAGAATCTTTATTTTTGTGAATTCAAGGGCTGAATAAAGAATATTTTCTCTTGCAGAAGGCAAAATATAAATATTTTGTCAAATTAATGCTAAATGTATAGAAGGATATATTTGTGTCTGTAATGTGTTTACATCTAGAGTATTGTATGTCATCAGGAAAGGATTGGATTATATGCAGTCTAAGCAGTCTAAACTTTAATCAGATATTAGTTTGCTGTCCGTTAACTCCCTCTATAAGTGATTGAGTATTGCAATCAACCCATTTGACCTTGTTTTCATTTTGTGTGTGTTTTCTTGAGTAGGGAACTCAAGTTGAATTTTTACAAGGACCTCTTTTCTTGGAAACTTTTATCTTTAGTTAGTGAAAAAGATGAATAATCCCCTTGCTTCCACTGCAAAAGGTTTAATAAGCAATGTATAATTAAAACAAGGGGAACACAATAAACCTAAGAGGTTCTATTTCAATGTTTCCAATTTGTGTCATTTTTCTTTCTCTGCCTTTTTTTTTTTACTGGATGGAGGTAGGGGAGGAGGAGAGAACTTCAGGTTTTTATATTTAATTGAACTAACAGCATGTGCTGACAAGTAATAAATAACAGCAGTTCGTAGTGACTAAATAAATTGGTTTCCACAAGCAATGATTCATCCTCTGTCTTTCATTGCCATCAGGTTAAGAGACAGCTTCTTTTTGTCAGCCTACAGGAGAAATATTTGATTGTGTAACAATTCTGTTTTCCTTCCAACCACGAGAAGCCATTTTATTCAACACAATGGAGTGATGGTGTTTTAAAAATAAATAAAAACTATAGTAATTAAACCAAACTTTGCCTCCTTGTTCATTTAAAACTTTGTCAAGATATAATTGGGATGATAATGTTTCCTCAGTGGCGCATAGCAGGGCCATGGGGAAAGATTGTTGTTTTGAAAAAGAGATGAGAGAAAAAAGCTTGTATAATCAAAAAATAATCTGATCCTGAAAATAACCGAGATATCGGAAGATATATAGTGTTAAAAACGTAGAAGTTTCTAAGTTGAATTGGTTTTATATTTTTGTAAAAAAGTGAGTGCTCTTTGCTGTGGGAAAAATAATGCAGATTGGATTTTCAAGGTAAAATACAGTAAGATAATATGATTCCTAATTTTCCTCTAAGAAAATGTCAGGACTGTTGATTTCCCTAAATCACTTTATTTTCCTAACTGTGAAGTTTTAGTAATAATAATAATAATAACAATAACAATAATAAATGATATTTACATAACACTTTAAACTTTGCAAACCATTAAAATATGTATATATGTATATATATTTATATACACATGTAAAGTCTTCTCTGAGACTCACAGGTAGATACTTGAAGGTAGATACCAAAGACATTAATATACCCATTTTATAGACACCAAAAACTGAGATTCAGAGAAGACACAACTAATAAGAATCAGACCTCTGCATAAAATTTATGGATTGTACCTAGAATCAATCTGAGTTACACAGACAGGATTAAAATAATTTGGGGGATCCAGCAATAATCTCACCATATGTATGCCTCAGAACAAGGTCTCTCTCTTAGAAACATCAGAAACACCTTGGCATGGGTCTAGGATCCTACAGAAACAAAAGCCCTCAGCTGTTGTGCAAAATCTTAGAATAATAATATGATGAAAATAATCAAGCTTATTTTACTCAAGAGAAAATACGAAGGACCCCCTACATGAGCCTATTAGTAGTTGCTAGAAGAAGCCTGTCCTTCCACTGGGTCTCTCCTTCTGCAAAAGATTTATATAATTTCTTTTTGATTCAGAATGCTGCTACCTTGGGGATAACACCCAGACTCATTCCTCACTCCTGCTCACAAGAGGAAAGAAAGCACTTGGGGTTCTTTTTTTTTTTTTTAACCCTTACCTTCTGTCTTGGAGTCAATGCTGTGTATTGGCTCCAAGGCAGAAGAGTGGTAAGGGCTAGGCAATAGGGGTTAAGTGACTTGCCCAGGGTCACACAGCTGAGAAATGTCTGAGGTCAAATTTGAACCCAGGACCTCCCATCTCTAGGTCTGACTCTCAATCTACTCGGCTACCCAGCTGTTCCCACACTTGGGGCTTCTAAGAGAGACTCATTCCTGTGAACCCCATTTACTTCTTGGGGAACTATTGAATCTTTCAGATTTATGATATTATAGGACCAGAATGGAGTGGAATTTAATCTTACATAACAAAAATCCTCTCTACAAAATATCACATGCAAAGTCTTTCTTTGAAGATCTCCAGTATGGAGAAACCCATGCTATCCCCAGACAGTCCATTTTACTTTTTGACAGCTCTCGTTCTTAGTTTCTCTTGGCTATTCAACCCTAGTTCCTTCAATCCTTTCTCATGAGGCATGATCTTGAGTGCCTTCATCATGTTACCTGCCCTTCATTGGATGTTCTAAAGTTTATGAAAATCCTCACTAAAATGGGGCAATCAGGACTTCACACTATTCTCTAGATGGGATCTATTTTGAGCAGAACAGTAGTTCTGTCATCCTACTTCTGGATACCAACCTCTGTTAAAGCAGCCAAAATTTTCATTAGAATTTTTTGGGCTTCTATATTACATTGTTGACTCATGTTGATTTTACAGTCTCCTAAAATACCAAGATCTTTTTTTTAAAGGCAGACTACTATCTAGTCATGCCTCTCGTGTACACTGGAAGCTGATTTTTAAAGTCCAAATAAAGACTTTAAATTTGTACCTATTAAAATTTCTTCTTATTAGTCCATTCCAATGTTCTGGTCCCCAAAATGATTAGAGTATGATATGCAGTACAATTCTTTCCAGGGAATTTTAAAAATATACAGATTATATCCATCTATATCTATTGTATATTATATATAATTAGATATTATCTATAATCATGTATTAACTTAATTATAATTTAAAAACAAAGTAATTGATGAAGTAGAAAGACTTTTTATATAAAAAATCTTCATTCAATAGGCATTTACTATATACATTGTTGGTATTTGAAGCCTTACTTTATTCTAACCATCAGAAGATGGTCTTTTTTTCACTTTTTATAATGTATTTAATTTGGAAGCAGATTTGATTCTAGTTACTAGAATTTGAGAATACAAAGTTAAATTTATAACTCTACCACAGACATGGTCTGTGGCTATCTCTGAAGCACTTGATGCTTTTACTTCAAGTCTCTCCATTTTGAGAGCTGAAATCGTCCATCTCAAAGGGTCATTGGGATTTATTTTGTTAGTTTAATGCTCTACTAGGTGAGCTTTTACTAGCTGGCCCATAACCAAGCCATCCATGCCATTTTCTGGTCATCTTAAATACTGACCCTCTTCTGCACCCCAATGGGACTCATACTCCCGACCCCTTGGACTGAACCTTGATAGGTGAACTCTGATATTGCCCAGGACTAGAGTATTTTATCACTTCTCATCTGTTTACAAATAAGATCCTACTGCAAAGCTTCTGCTTCACTTCTCCTCCCAAATCTAGTCCACCATGCACGTGCTCCTCTACTAAAATATGTTTTTATCAGCAATGCAAGGATCTAGAACAACTTCAGGGGATTCACGGAAGAAAAGGCTATTCCACAGAAAGAACTGATAGAGTCTGAATGCAGATTGAAGCATACTATTCTTCATTTTATTTCTTCCATGGATTTTTCTTGATGATAATATGCGTGTCTTCTTTCCTAACAAATATGTATTGTATGACAACACATGTACAATCCATATCATATTAGCTCCTGTCTTGGGGAAGAGGGTGAAGTAGGAGGGAGGGAAAGAACATGGATCACAAACTGTCAAAAATGATTATTAAAAATTATAGTGACACAATCAGGAGAAAAATGAAGAAAAAGTTCTTGAGGGCGCATTTGCAACATTAGCTCTTACCATTGTGCTATAATATAAGCACATGGCAAATGCTTAATAAATGCTTTTTCTTTCTTTCATTTATTGATCAAGGTCCTTAGCCATAAATATTTGCCTTTTGGCACGTAGGTGGTTCAGTGCATTGAATGCTGAGCCTAGAATCAGAAAGACTTCTCTTTCTGAGTTCAAATCTGTTCTTAGATACTTGCAAATTCTTTGACCCTGGGCAAGTCACTTAATCTTGTTTGCCTCTGTTTCTTCATCTATAAAATGAACTGGAAAAGGAAATGGCAAAGCACACTAGTATCTTTGCTAAGAAAAATTCAAATGGAGTCAGAAAGAGTCAGATATGACTGAAAAAGACTCAATTTGTCTTTTACATGTGTAGTATTCTGAGTAAGTTTCAAGAGGACGTTTTAGAAGCAAAGAGGCGTCATCATATAGGTTCTAGCATGATGCATTTGGAATCAGAAAGACCAGAGCTTAACTCCTGCTTCAGAGAACTACTAGTTGTGTAACATTGGACAAATCACTTCACTTTCTTAGGCTCAGTTTCCTCATTTATAAAATGGAGGATAGAATCTATCTCACAGGATTTTCATGAGATTCATGAGATAATGTATATGAAGCACTTCTTGAACCTTGAGGTACTCTATAACTATCAGCCATAATTTGTAGAATATGAAAGTAAAAGATGATAATGCAATGTCATTTTTAACGTGAGTGCAACACTCTTTAAAACTGTTGTAGAAGACTCAAGTGGTATCTTGTAAAGAATTCTGAGGATGCTTAACATTCATCATAGAAAAAGACCTTGGCTCAGTACTTCAAAAAACAAGCATCTCATGAATACAACCCAGATGAAAATAGGTATATTTGTCTAGTGTTTAAATCGCATTTCATCTCTATGTTGCACATTAATCTCCAGTCCCACTTTTAGGACATAGGCTCCCTTCTACAAAAGAAATTCCTAGCATATGAACTCTTTAGACCGAAAAGCAACCCTTTCCCCTACCATCAGATTTCCTTTTACTCTTATCTTTTTGTCCATCCCCTCACTACCCTCCATAGTAAAAAACTCACTAGACACCTTATTAAATGACACAGAATCCTATTTTGGACTTGCACTCATTTCTATATTTCAAAGAAATGGGAAAATGAATGGTTAGTTGGCTTTTCAGTCTGTTGGTGCAATAAGATTCCTGCCACTACAGAAGGTTATGCTAGTGGGGCCATCAATAACTTTGTAGATCTTCCAATGTCACCATCATATCACTTATACATTTAAGAGTATAGACTCCCAAAGAGATTGTCAGTCTAGTCTTTTAAAATGTTCTCTCATGAGAAGATTCATTGGCATTACTATGAAAAACAAATTAAAGACAAATCTCCAAGTCCTTTCTTCTGTCTTTTCAATGAAATAGTGTGGCATCCTCAAATTATCCTTGTGAAGTTGGCAATGACTGAAACGAGCTAGTGAAATGACAATAGCCTGAGGTCCTATGAAGCTGTTATTAGAGGATTACTGGGGAATCATTTTATGCTCCTACTTGCAACATGAATTACTTTTCTCCTTTTTAACTAATACCATACGATATGGAAGTGTAGATTATTCATAACTCTTCTCTATTTTCCTGTACCTGAAAAAGTGAAATAAATGATTTTTAAAATAGAGAGACTGACAATCTATATCCTTTTAAAAATGAATGAAAATAAACAAAAGAAGGTAATGAAATATAGAATGAACTTTGTTGTTATTTATTTATGAAAATGGGATTTTGAAATAATTTGAAGTGGTAAAAGAAAGATGCTTCCAAAACCATTTTGGCGAGTTCTTCAGTTCAGAAAATATAATATCTTTATCTTCTCTCCAATTGACCTCTGTGTCCACTCTATTCCTTCACTGGGGAGCCTGGAGTGGTGAGCTTACACATTTTTTAATAGTGAGTATGTCAATATTTCACCCTGGAGTAGATTTCTTAGCACATTATATAGTCAACATTTTATCTAGGCTCTGAGAAGACAAAGTTCCCAAGAATTTATTTTGAATGTCTCTTGCTACTGGATGAGCAAGAAAAATACAGACCCATCAGTGCCAATTGGCTGGTAGCTTCTAAAACACAATGCCAGGGCATGCTCATAAATAACAGAGTAATGGAGAATTCATCCCAAATCAATCATTGGACAGATGGGTTAGTCTATAAGCAAATAGCAAGACAGCCTCTTCTGACTTTAAGAATAAACATCCCATGCATTTTTCTGAGCCAGATGAAAAGGCTTAAGAATGTATCTAGAAACAACAACCAACAAAACTTCACAAAGTGAAAGAGATGCTCGCTCCATTCTTAGTCATCTTTTTTTGTAAGAATGCTCTTTGTTTTTAATATTGTAGTCATTTCCATTTATAATACCTCTCCCTCACCACCCGGTGGGACTTCCCTTGTACTGAAGGGAAACCAAACCACACAGGATGGATTGCATTATATGACCATCTTCTTCCATATCTCTAAGGAAGGAAAGAGGTACATGTCTTCACCTCTTCTCCAGCGCCACAGTGGATTATTACATTTCCTCAGTGTATAGCTTCATATGAGTGTTTTCTTTCTTTTTTTTTTAACTCTTACCCTCTGTCTTAGAATTAATACTGTGTATTGGTTCCAAGGCAGAAAAGCAGTAAGGACTAGGCAATGGGGGTTAAGTGACTTGCCCAGGGTCACATAGCTTGGAAGTGTCTGAAGCCAGATTTGAACCTAAGACTTCCTGTCTCTAGACCTGACTCTCAATCCACTGAGCCACCCAACTGCCTGCTGAGTGTTTCCTTAAAAATTTATATTATTGTGGTCATAGTACATATTGTTTTCTTATTCCCTGAATCAGTTTGCTCAAGTCTCCCCAAGTTTTCTGAATTCCTCATGTTTATTATTTGTTATATAAAATATTCCATCATATTTACATGCTTCAATTTGTTGTCTGACCCAAAGGATAGGTAATCACTTATTTATTTGCTTTTTTATTATCACAAAAAAGTAATGGAGCATTCTTATAGTCATTCCTGCTGAGGGATGTTGAGATTGATGGATTGTTTGGCCATAGAAATTCTTAACTGTAGTACCATGAACCCTCAGGAGTCCTCCAGGTTGTCCAGATAGGAGTAAACCAACCCAAAGTGGGGTAAAGCTTCCATACTGCTCAGTATGGAAAATAGGCTGCATTTTCAGCCTGTATGAAATAGAGGGAGACCCATTCTCAAGAAAAAAAAAGTGCCACTATGAATACGTTAAAATATACGAGGTCTTTTAAGTGTCTTTGTTTTCCACGGCTTATATGCTTAGCAATAGGGACCTGAGGTACCTGTCTTGAAAATAGCCATCTTCTTTTTTGCTGGAACTGATACAAATAGGACAACTGGTACCTTTTGAAAGAGCAATGAATATTTGGCATAATACCTGTGGTGGGGGCAATCTACATATTTAGAGGGAGAGAGATGTGCAAAGTGAACAAGGAGAGCATAGTCTTTAATAAAAACGATTCTCCTCCAGAAATCTGTCAGGGCTGCTTTGTGGAATCAGTTTGATACTGATGTCCATTGAATAGAAAAGAAAACTGGTTTTTACCATTGGTATACCTCTTGAGAATGCACGCTAGCCAATATTTGTGAGGGCAAGTCATTGTTTTGAGACATATCTGAGGCTGAGCGACACACAAATTCTATGCCCATTTTCCAATTGACTTGTATAGAAGCAGTAACCATGATGTTGGGAGAGGTTTCTGGCCAGCAACTAGCTGCGTTGGGACTACAAAACTTTTCACATACTCAATTGCTTGGTTCCTTCCCTTCCCTTCCTCTCCCTGCCAGCCCTTTATTCTCCATCCAGCTCTATAAAAGGGCAGTGAAATGATATGGAAGCCCTGAATGATATTTGAACTTTCAAATGAGATGTGAATACAGATGACCTTCTTGTAAGAGTGGAACTAGCCCTGCAGACAAGCTTTAAAAATTGAGTGATGTGGCAGGGGCAGGCGAAGATGGTAAATGAGAAACTCATCTGGCAGTTCCTGCGTGCACCTCCTGGAACACATAGCAAGGGGACAGGGAGCTTTATAAATGATCCACCTTGGGCTATTTCTTTGGAGCAGTTTATGGCGGGCGTGTGGGGAAGGAGACTGGAGCCTGAGTAAATTGAACGCTCTCTTTAGTGGTCTGAGAATATCCTTCTTCATTGGGATGTTTGAAAAGGTAGATGTATATTTAAAAATGGAGAAAAATTCAAATTCGTATCTGCTGCTACCATCTGCTAGAGTCCTCCTCTAATGCTTCATGGTTGTGCTAGGGTGATTCTGGGTTATTGAGGCATAAGCTTGGATGAGCCCCACCAAACTTAGGGAGGCTTTGAGAAGGGTACAGCAAAACCCTGTCTACCCATTGCCAAAAGAATGATTTACTAAATCCTAAAAAGGGAATTACCCAGGGCATGGCCGTGAAATGATGAGCTTTTATCAGACTCTGCTCTTCATGAGGATTCTCAGACTAGAGAGGGACAGTAATGTCCATGGGATGGAAAAAATAATCATGGAAGAAATTACAGACCTGGAACTATCCAACTTCTTTTTCAGTCTACCAAATGGCCTTTTGCATAAAAGCATAAAAATACCATGTAATGATATTCCCATCTGACTAGGTAGGGTCAATCCTCTGCGATTCATGAAATGGGCACTGTTTATCTTTGTACCTTCTTCTAACCTCTCTTCTAACCATCCCCTGCTCTCATGGTTTCTTCTTTCAAAGAGGAAAACATCAGAAAAGATTATTAACACTAAAAATAGTCAGAATTCAATTTGTTATCTGTCCCAACCATGTTTACGTTTTAAAAAACCAGGGGAAAAATCAAGTGTACCATGAAAGTGTAAATAAGTAATAATAGAAATTCAGGCACTCAAGTCCTTAAATATCTTAGATCAGTGCTAGAATTTTTGTCATTAGTTATTTACACTTTCATAGTACACTTAATCTCCCCCGCCCTAGTCTTCTTATGAGGAAGGAGAGTCTTGCTGCCCACGGTACTTAGAAATACTCTATAGGAGTTTTTAATCTTTTTTTTTTTTTACAGTCTGGTGAAGTCTGTGGCCCTCTTTTCAGAATAACTTTTTTATATGAATAAAATAAATAACAGGATTAGAAAGACATTTGATTTTGTTGAAATACAATTATGAAAATATTTTTAAAAGCCCAAGTTCACACACCCCAATTTAAGAAACACGACTGTTAGTATTGCATCCTATTGAACTATGGAGTATAAGAAAGTTTTCAATGCACTCACTATATGTACATATACATATACATAGTCATACATTCACATATGTATTCATATATGTAGATGTGTGCATGCATGTGTATGTGTATGAAAGCAATGAAAAAATTAACAGATAAAAGAGATCTCTTTCCACAAATTGCACTCCAGGAATGAGAAGAAAGTGCTAGGATAAAGGTCACTTTAATGCTTGGTTTTTGCTAGAATCTGAGACTGGAGAGGATTGCTGCTATTGTGGTGCTAAATGTCATCAGCACAGTTAGGGTGGCTTAATAGATAGAGGACTGAACTTGGAATTCAAAAGATCTGGGTTTAAATGATAGCTATATGAAGTAGGACTTCAGTTTCCTTCCTATAAAAGGGGAATACTATCTTCCTTCTTAGTGTTGTTGTGATAATTAATTGAGATAATACACATAAAATGTATTGCAAACCTTACTGTTTTTGTGACTGTTGGTGGACCAACATTTCCCAGGTGAATAATGACAGAGCTGTTTGAGCATATTATTCATCACTTGTAGAATATTCTTTATTGGCTTTAAATTCATTAATCATTCATCATGGCCTGTCTGTTAGGTAAGTCTGCTCCATTATTTTCATTTAACAGATGGTAAAGTGAGAGTTGAAGAGGAGAAATTACTTGACCAAATTCATGCAGTGAGTCAGGGGCAGCAGACATTTCCTGCTTGTTAATTCTTTGCTTTGTCCATGGAGATGCACCAGTCATTGAGTTTATACTAAATATAAGAACTCTAATGATATTCAAGCAATTTGGAAGTAAGTTATTTCATACCTTCAAATGGGTTTAACATATTTCCCCCCTGAACTTATTATTTTTATTGCAGGAACCTTAGAAGCAACAAAATCCAACCTTCATTGAGAATTTGAATGTTGTTTAGAGCATCCTTGGCAAATGACATCTTCCATTTCATCTATCTTCTAGAGATTATTATTTCTACTGACAAAAAACTCTCATCATATAAAACACCCTTCCCCCCAGTAACTCTTTATTAAAATTCCATCTTGGTTTTCATTTAGCCTAGGATAAAGTGAACTGGAATCTCCTTCATCAAAACTTAAATTGTCTAATGACAATTAGGAATGACAATTGACTAATATTACAAAATTTCACAGCTTTAGAGGACCTCGGTGGCCACCTGACCCAACTTGTACCAAAAAGAATTCCTTCTATAGCATATCCCATAAATAGTCATTTAGCCTTTGTTTGATGACTTCAAGGACTCATGTGTAAGGGAACTCCTCCTGAAGCAGCTTGTTTTAATTTGGAGTAGGACCCCATAACTCATTATTATTCAGATATCTTTTATACTTGCTAGCAAAAAAAGTTGGTTGGTATGTGTTAGAGGTGGGTCTCATGCCAACACACTTTTAGAAGTTTGATATTGGGACAGAAATGAGACACTCATGAGTCACTGAACAATTAACCAAAGGAAATTTACTTTTCCCTAAGAGTGAGGATATGCAACAAGGATTACAGTGACACATTCTCTGGACCTGGCCAATCCTGATCTCCATTTGGAAACCCATCAGGTTTGTAGAGCAGAGTACTAGAACAGTATACAGTGACTCATACAGTCTTCAAAAATCCACTATGGAATAAGAGAGGTAGAGTTAAGATGGCAGAGTAGAACAGAGAAGCTAAAAATCAGGAGAATCTGCTCCAATCAATCTTAAAAAAGCACCACAAAACAAATACAGGAGTGAAAGAACCAATAAGGAGAGGGTGTAAAAGAGGACTGCATTGAGAGAAAAGGGAAGGGAGAGGTAGAATGGGATAAGTTATATGACATAAAGAGGCATGAAAATTTATTATGGGGAGGGGAGGATGAGGATGGTGATGGGCAATGCTTAAATTTTACTGTCATAAGTGGCTCAGAGAGGGAAAAATAAATATACTCATTGGGGTATAGAATTCTATCTTACTCTACAGAGAAGTATGAGGGGAATAAGACAAGTAAAGGGGGAGGTAGTTGGAGGAAGGGGAGGAGGGGAGGTGATAAAAAGCAAAACTCTGGTGAGGAGGACAGAGTGAAAGGGAATAGAGCAGGTTCAAAAGGGGAAAATAAAATGGTGGGCAAAACACAGGTAGTGATCATAACTGTGAATGTAAATGGGATGAACTCACCCATAAAACAGAAGCAGAGCAGAGTGGATTAAAAACCAGAATCCTACCATATGCTATTTATAAGAAACACATCTGAGTCAGGGTTGTACACACAGATTAATGGTAAAAACTGGAGCAGAATTTGTTGTGTATCCTCTAAAGTAAAAAAAAAGCAGGAGTAGCACTCATAATATCAGACAAAGCTAAAGCAAAAAAAAATGATACTAATAGCAATGCAATGATTAAGAATAATCCTGTGGAACTTAAGAAAAATAATGTTATCCATATCTGGAGAAAAAACTATGGGAGTAGAAATGCAAAAGAAAAACATATGATTTATCATTTGGTAATACAGATAAATGATTTGGGGTTGTGGTTTCTAAAAAATATTACAAATATGTATAATATGGAAATAGATTTTGAGGGATAAGATATGTATAAACCAGTTCAAATCCTTATCAGTTCCAGGAGGGGGGATGCAAGAGGGGAGGGAGAGAACATGAATCATATAACCATGGAACAATATTATAAATTTTTTTTAAAAAAAGAAAAAATTCTACCATGTCAGAGGGGGCCTCAACTCCCCTGGCTGGGACCTTGGATGCCCTTTGAGGACCAAGAAGATGTATCAGGGAAGTAGGGACCAATAAGCCAATGAAGTTGAGGTGGAGCCACTTTATCTAGGTAGTTCTGTTAGGTAGTTCTGTTTTGTCACAGGAGAGGGGGAACCATTGGCTTAACCAATGTTGCAGGTAAATAGTGGTAGATATATTCTGTCATAGTGTGGTAGAATACAGAACCTACTTCCTTAATCCCCTTACTCTAACTGGCTTAATAATGCTTCCTGTACTCTCTCACTAGGACGGTATACCTAGTATTAAAAAAACCTTGTTGGATATTAGAAGGGAGTTAGGATAGCAGAGTCTAATCTGGTAGGGAGAGGTAATTGTTTTTAGTAAAGAAACCAGATTCTGTCATGACAAAAATATGTAACAGGCCGATCTAGGAGAGGTCAGTCTGGTACTCTACTAAGGGGGGGAGCTCTGATGTACTTGGGGGGGGGTGGAACAAACCATCGTGACTTATTCCAGTCCCCAAAGGAATGAGAGAAAGTAAGACAAAAAAGGGTCCTTTTTTAATCTGGACTGAAAAGGAAGTTTTTTTTTTTGATAGTCTTATTTATTCCTAAACCCTCAAATTCCCTCATAGAACTAGACTGTACTGACATTTGCAACCAGTATGAAGACATTATAATTGTGATGCAATAAGAATTGACATATATGGAGAGTCCAGAGAAATGTGGGAAGATTTGTATTTGGTGCAGAACAATAAAAGTAAAATCAATATATGTAATGACCAAAATAATGTGTATGAAAAATGAATAAAAGGAACTAATATGGGTGATAAGAGAAAAATCAGTGAAGGTGATGGGAAAGAGATAATGTAGCTCCTTTGTCCCAGAAGAGAAGCAAGGGACAAGCAGGGCAAAAGTTTGTGTGCATTTTGAAAGAGTTTCTTTATCAGATGCAGTTGCTTAATTTTTTTTTCTTATTATGAAGGGAATGTACATAGGGACCAGGGGTAAGTGGGAAAAGGCATCAAGAAACCTTTTTAAAAATACAAAGATAAAAAAGGTGAATTCATCTTAATAAAGTAGATGAATGATAATTAATAACAATAGTTGCCTTTTAATGTTTGCAAAGTGATCTATAAGCATTCTATCATTGGATCCTTACCACAATCCTTGGAGTTAGATGCTATTATTTTCCTTATTTTGCAGATGGAAAAACTGAAGCAGACTGAGGTTAAATGACTTTTCCAAGATCAAACAGCCAATGTCTAAACCTAAATTTGAACTTAGACCTTCCTAACTCCAGGTATAGCATTTTATCTACCGAGGTGTCTTCCTATACCACAGTGTTGATATGTATTATTATTCTTTATTAACTAGCTTATCTGAAAAACTAATAATGCCAGTCTAGGGTCAGGGACTTATGTGCTTCACTTAAGAATGCTTTTCCTCTTTATCTTGGACTGGGCAAGAACAGGTTTGATGACAACTGATTTTTTTTTTCTTATCTGGTTTTCTCAAAGCAGATTCTTTCTTATCTGTTTTTCTGAAAGCAATCCTATTAAAAACTATATCATTTACTGCAGGAAGCATGAACTTGTTGAAATTCATGTCTGTTAGGCCTACCTAATAGTTAAGACTTTTCCACATTTACAATTTGATGCTTAATAAACAATCATAATAGGTTGGCATACCAAAATACCTGATGTATCTCCATAAATTAAACACAAGTATACTTACCACCTTTATTTTGCCCTTTTCACCGATTTGTACAATTTTTCAAACTTGTACCTTTTGGACATAAATGTGAAGATAGTATCTTTTTAAAAAAATCATCTTGGTGCACACACAGCTAATCTGATTCTGAGAAACTTAATATAATTCCTCTTCTGGAAAAATGTGCAAGTAATGTTGATTTTAATATAGATTACTACATTTATCAGCTGTAATTTTTCACTGTATGAATCATTTGCATTTTCCTGAATCTTGCAAGGGAATAGCATCAGTGAGGAGGTGAAATATCTGCAGTATTTCATAATATAATAATAAATATTATTTTATAATTTTATAAATAAATAATAATAAATCTCACAATAAAGGAAGATACCAAAATTACTATTAAAGTAAGAGAAAACTAACTCAGGAAAGTCATTGGAAAATTCAATTCCTTTCATTTCAGTGCAGTTCAACAAGCATTTGTTTATATTTGCAAAATATATACTCCTTTTAGACTTGGAGTTAATTCTAGATGGCATCCTAGATCAAAACCTTCATTTTTAAAGATGAAACTGTGGCCTTGAAAATTCAAGTGATTCCATGAAAATAATAAAGGCTGCCACTTAGAAAATTCTTTCAAAGTTTTGCCAAGTGTTTCCCTCCTTTCAACAACCTTGGGAGATGGAGAGTACAAGTATTAACACCTTTTAGATGAAGAATCTCAGAGAGGCTATGAATTGTTGACACATCAGGCAGATGACAGCCAAAATTTGATGCCAAAATTTCTGACTCTAAAACAATTTCTTTTCTATCCACCATATTCTTTCCCAGAAAAAATGATGCTAAAGGCTGGTATTAATATTAACACTTCATTGATTTTGGGCTTTATAGGAAATTAGTATAACAATACTAAAACAACATTCACATTTTGCAAGGTAGTTGTCTGTACTTGGCGTGTTCCTTGTCCATATATTTGCTCTCTTATAAAAAGCTGCCTTTTCAAGTAATATTCATTTCCAAATATATCCCCCCCACCTCCCCTGTGTCTTACAAATCAAGCATTCCTTTGTTTTTTTTTTATTCATCAAATCACTGTAACAAAGATGGAAAAAAGAAGGAAAAAAACAAGAAATGCAGTTCAGCAAAACAAATCAATACCTCAGCCATATATGACACATACAATGTTCTACGCCTAGAGTTTTCCCCCTATTAAATGAAATGAGAAAGGTCCATTTTATCAACTTTTCTCTTGGTCATTCTTACTATCCCACAAAATGTTTTATTTTACTGTTTCTTTCTATTTATATTTCTGTATTTCTGAATATTACTTTTCTCATTCTATTTTCTGCATTAGTTCATATTGATCATGGTTCTCTATATTCTCCATATGAATCACTTCTTAAAGACATTGTGAATTTTTATTTTTGCTTTTTTGTGATGTGGTTGCAACGCCTGATTTTTTGGAATCTCCTGATGCGTAGTAAATTTTATTCCATTCACTTATTTTCATTCTGCACTGGTCTTTTTTAAAGCTATGTTTCTTACATATAAAGCATATTGTGACATCCTGTTATTTTATCCATGATGCAATTCTCTTTTATTTGGTTCATTTGAATTTTGATTATTAAGCTTGTGTTTTCTTCCATTTATTTCTTTTAGTTTAATTTCCTTCTTTTATGTTAATAGTCTATTTCTGCTATTAACTTACTACTTTAGTGCTAATTTATTCCTATAGGCTATCTCCACCCATTCTCCTTTTCCCATTCCTTTTTATTTCATGCATTCTAAGATCCTTGAATTCATTTAAATGATTAATTTATCTTTATTCTTATTTCTTATTTTCTCTTTTCCCACCTCTTTAGAGCCTTCTCTTTCTCTGCCAAACTAAGTTTGTAGTTCAAAGTCTTGTCTCACACCATCTTCTTAGTCTAAGTAAATTTGCTCTCTCAGTACCCTTCTGCAAGAAGTCTTCTTTTACTTTGTCCTCTATATTTCTTGTTAACGTTAGTCTATTCTGAATTTTATTCAGAGATTATCCTTTTCTGCTTGATATTTTTTATTTTCTCACAAGAACCTTTAGAAGTATTCTGGAATATCAAAAGTGAAATCCTTCTATCCAGTTTTTATATTATTATATTAGTATTGTTATTCTTGCTTCCCTTTTTATCTGTTGTGCCTTACTTTTAGAAAAATTGATTCACAAAGGAAATGATGCTGGACAAAAGCAGTAGTGTGTGTGTGTGTGTGTGTGTGTGTGTGTGTGTGTTACTCTGTATTTCATCATTAAGCTTGCTCTGACCACTGGATTCACCATGATCATTCAACACTCCAGGTTATGCTATATCTGGTTCTGTGTTGGTCCTAAAGCCTTGGAGACTGACTGTCTTTGGGGACAAATATAGCTTCTCTCTTTGAGTTGGGATGATTCTATGAAGTATAGGTCCTTCTTGGGAAAGTGTCCCAATGTGCAAATTTTCCCTAGATGAAGCCCATTATGAAGTTTCTGTTTTTTTTCCATTACCCATAGTTTTATTTCCTTTTAGTGATTTTTCATATACATTGTGGCTGTAATTATTATGTAAATTGGTCCCTTGATTTTACTTATATTATTCTGTATCAGTTTTTACAAATCTCCCTATAATTCGCTGAATTCCTTATATATGCAGCCTCTTATTGCACAACAATATTGCATTATGCTCATATACGATTCAAACTAGACTATTTCTAAAGAGTACCAGGAAAAAAGAGAATATCCAACTTCCCTTGATTTCCCCTGGGAGAATATAACCATCTATTATACTGTCAGGTCTCTCTTTCTTACTTCTTACCTACCTGCCACCTGCTATAATTTCAGTTCCATTATTGTGAAAAGCTTCAGTGATTGATCAGCATGTTAAATCATTTAGCCCTTAATGTATAGTACTAAAAGGAAGCTTTTAGGTAAGCAAGGGTAATTTTATTTTTTTCTTTTTCTCATCAGCCTTTCCTCATAGGTCCTATCTGCTAACATAAGCCATTTTTGTTGCTCAATTTTCTATCTTAGATTTAAGCCCCCCCCCCTTATTTTCCATCTTAGAATCAATGCTGTGTCTTAGTTCTACTCCAAACTGGATGCCATTTTTCTCCGTGTAGAAGTAGTTTTATTTGTAAAATGAATATAAGAATCAGTCTTGAATTTGTTAACCTAGAGCAAGTGCACCGCAGCAATTTCCTAAGTTGTTATTTAAATGGCTTCCCAGTTGTTGAACCTTCATGGCCCAGAAAACTTTTCATCCTGGAAGATTACTTCAACCCCAAACACCTTGGAAATGCCCTCTGTTCCTGGAGCCTCCCTGTGTGATCAGAGGGTGGAGGGCTCTTCCAGGAACCGCCCCTTAAAGAGGGTACCCACATAACCTGAAATTTTACTTCCTGAAGGACTTTATATACATTTTTATATCATCATTGTCCAAAAAATGACAAATCTGAAATTTTCCACTCAAGTAAATGGGATAATCATTTAACAAGTCTTCTATAGTGAAAGCCACAGAGATCCAAGGGCTATGGCATACACATAGAAATGTTTTTTCTTCCTTTTACCTAGACACATTTATCTTTTATTGTTCCCCTTCTAATCTAGAAACAAATGTCTCAATATGAGCTCTACATCCCTTCTAATCTCAAAAGCCTTAGAATATTTGTCCCACGATTGACCTTTCTCAAGCAGGTTGGATCCAGGTAGAGACAGAGAATATATTGAGCGCCCCGACGGTGTTTCTGTGAGATCAGCCTATTTTTGAACCCTTTTGCTAAACTGAACAAGGAAGGGTGTTTGGGAGTGTGCGCGCCTGTTTTTATGCAGTCTTTTTCCTGATAACATTCTGTGTTGTGATACTTCCCCCAAGAGATTCTTTATGAACTTAAAAAAAGTTTCAAATATAAAGGTTATATTATCAACAAATGGTAGCTTGAAAGAACTAAATAGGATTATGAAGATTATCCTTCTTTAACAATGCCTTAAATTTTTATCTCCTTATCCTTTCCTCATTGCTTTCTCTCTCAAGACATTATGGTTTATTGTGTCTCCACTAGGTACCTTGCATGTGATTTACACACTGAATGGACCTGCTTTCAGAGCAAGTTAATGATATAATATCCCTATTTATATTCAGAGCAGTCAACACTTTCTAGCTCTCAGAATAATAAAACCACCTGCATTTAATATACATGGAAAAATGGGAAGGCAAATAGCAGATATGGCACAATCAGATAAGTGTAATCAGATAAAATATCACAATATTATAGCAGATCAGCATCTGGTAATGACTTGAATTTTAAAAGACTGACAAACAGCATGGCCTAAAGCAATCAGGCAGGCCTCATTCGGAGCTACTTATCCCAGATTGGGTTGCTCTTCTCATATGTTTCTGGCAGATTAAACATTCAAGGTTTCTTATTTTAACTCTTCCAGTTCTGCATTGTATCTGTGGGGAAAAAAAGAAGCATAAAAAAAAAACCATAGGTTGTGTTTCTTTCAGGTCCACCGTGAAAATAAAAACAAGTGACATAGCCAAGAACCAAAACCTAGAAGAAGCCTTTCAGATTTGACTACATTTCTAATAGCTGTTCAATCTCTCTCTCTTTTTTTAAAGTCTAATTTCTAATTCTCTATTTGTTAGTAAGGTTTCTTTCTTGTCTTCTAACTACTGGAAATGATGAATTAAGGAAAAAAACGGATTTTTCTGATGATAGCTTTTTCACTTCAGCAATTGGCAGCGAGCAACTGGGTTCATCCTAACTTTGATTCATTCTCCATTGAACTAAACAATAATGGCTAACATTTATAGCATTTATTATGTTCAGGGCACTGTTCTAAATGCTTTAGAATGATTATCTCATTTGATCCTCACTACAACCCTGTGAGATAAAGGGTTATTATTATCCCCATTTTACAGTTGAGGCAAACAGAGGCAAAGTGGCTTAACTAAGGTCACATAGCTAGTCAAGTATCTGAAGCCAAATTTGCATTCAGTTCATTCAGTTCTTCCTGACTCTAGGTCTGGTGTTCTATCCACTGTGCCATCATGTAAACACGTAAAGATATGTATTTTAATAATATGTTTATTATTATTTTCATTAATGGATAATATATAATTAAGGATAATGCATATTACATATATTATATATTACAATATATTGTAATATCTAGTTCTTTCTGACTCTAGATCTGGTGCTCTATCTATCCACTGTGCCATCATGTGTGTGTGTGTGTGTGTGTGTGTGTGTGTGTGTGTGTGTGTGTGTATATATAATAATTATTATTAAAGATAATGTGTTATATTATATATGTTATATATTACAATATATTATTTATTATAATATATCACATATTATAGCTTACATATTATCTCTACTAATGGATTATTTAAATTTTAGATTTTCTCCATTTTGCTTAATCTTAGAATTCTAGCAACCAGAAATGCATACACTCCCACTTAAGGATTAACTGTGAGGAAGTTGGCCTGCAAGTGACAAATAAGAAACAATTGACAGACCCCCTGGGCTGTCCTAAACCAAGCTTAAGCTACCATTGGTACAGGTGAGATGCAGGAAGTGATGTAAAGAACAGTCTATATATTTCACATCATTTCCTCTCTACTGGCTCTCTTGTGCCCCTGCCCCCTCCCCCCCTTCTCCCCCTCCCGTCTCTGTCTCTCTGTCTCTGTCTCTGTCTCTGTCTCTGTCTCTCTCTCAGAGACATTGGGCTCTTTCAGTGTTGGGAGCTCGAGGTGGCGTTCTTAGAGTGCTTGGTGAGTGGTTTAGGCTGATTCCTCTTTTCCTTTATTTCCTAAAGCTCTATCCTCCTAGGAGGCCCCTCATCTCAGAAGAGGCCTCCTGGCTGGAAGCCAAGCTAGATTGAGAAGGAAGGCCCCTTGGCCTAGGCCTCTGAACTCCTATCTGGCTTGCCAGAGCAGTCCAATTCCTTTTCCTTTCTCTCTTTTTAATTTCTTTCTACTATTGTAATTAAACCACCATAAAAATCCCAAACTGACTTGAGTACTTTATTGGGATTGAATTTTAATCCCTGGTGACCACTCATCTAATATATTCAGTCAACAACCCTAATTTTACCCATAACAATTATTATAGATAATATATCACATATATTATGTTACAGTATATTGCCTATTATAACATATTACCCATAATATAATATACATTATTATAGATAATATATTTTAGTACATATAATATATTTCATATTGTTATAGTGGATATATTACGCATGTAATATATTATTGTTAACATATATATGATATGATATACAATTATGTATTATGTATAAATAAATAACAAATGTATGTTATACATTGTAAACATGTTACATTTATAACTAGAAATAGACTATATTACATATGAACTCATTAAATTCTGTACATATGTACACACATATAGACTATATACATACTAAATATATGCATACCTACTATATACGTGTTATATATATACATATACATATATATACACACAGCATACCCACACCTGTATAGTATGTATAAAATATGCATGTAACATGCACGGGCACACACATATACCCACAACATATATGCACCCATGATCTATACTCACAAATGCACACATATACTATATATACACGTTTGCGTCTATGCACACACACAGAAACAGGCATCTCTCTTCAGGTTTCCCGAGACTAGGGACTGGACAAGACGAGGGCTTGGAACTTGTTTAAAAAAAAGGAAGAGAGAACTTTGCTCCTCTGAATGCGAGCGATCCTCATGGTTAAATGATGCTCCTTCGAATGCCTGACAGCGCAGAGGCGTCTGCTGCGGCTTCGGAGCTGCCCGGAGCGAGCGAGGGGGCGAGCGCGGCTCCCTCCTGTGCCAGGCACGCTCTGCTTTTCTGGACTAGGACTTCCTCGGCGGTGATGCTCCAGGAAAGCCTGGCATCTGGCCTGGCATCTTTTAGATCAGCTCCTTTCCTCCTGATTCCTGCTAGTTGCGTTCCGACTTTTACCTGCCCCAACTGCGCCGAGCGCTGCGTCCTCAGGGAATAGCCGCACCATCCTGTTGCCTGCTCTTAAAGTACCTCTCATGTCCCCTCTTGGGCTTTAGAAGGCTTAAAAGGGTTGTTCATGGCACTAGCCCGCGGCTTCCAGCAAGAGATGCTTTTGCCCTGAAGGGTGGCCCCCAGAGTAGCCTCTAAGACCCCCGGAGGTCTGGGATTCGGCTATCAGAGGACAGAAAGATGGTTTGCGCGCCGCTTTCACTCTGACAATCCTATCAGCCTTTATCCTTAGACAGCCTCCAGCTCTCCTTCCTCTTCCTCCAGGCAAGTTCGCCGCCATCACCACTACTGTCTCCAGCACTGCCCTCTCAGGGCTGTTATCAAATTAGGGGCACCAATTGAATTAAAACAATTTTTTTTCAGTTCCAAGATTTTTCTCTATCCCCAAGCCTTTTCCTGCCCGTTGATACCCATTATATGTATGAAATCGCGCAAAGCCTATTTTCCCACATGAGTGAGGAGGCACCACCCTTAAAGCTACACAAAGGCTATTGAGAAATTCCCCCCCCCCCACATTCTGCTACATGCAGGTTATCTCATGGCAGTGCCAGATGCCCCGGGAGGAGAGGTTCTGGCTCCAGGGCAGAGACCATCACCCCCATTTTCCTTGTGTGGGGGACAGAATGTTGCCCAAGTTAAGCACACATGGGTGGGTGTCCAAGTTTTTTTTTTTATTATCTTTAGGCCACATTTGGTGCAACTTTGCCATCTTCAATTCCTCCTTCATTCCACATAATCAATGAATTGCTAAATCCTGTTGCTTCGACCTCCAAACATGACCTCTTACCTTGCTGTAAGGCAGTCTTCTCCTAGTAGTCTTCCTAACACAAATCTTTCCCTTTGCAATCTATTCTCCAACCAGCTATCATTGTGATTTTCCTAAAGCACAGGTCTTTATATTACTCTCCTTCTAATTAAACTCAAGGGGTTTTCTGTTGACTCTAGGACCAAATATTATTTCAGTCTTTTGAACTCTCTATTTTTGCTGAAATTTTATGATCCCTTAGTTTTTAGTACAATAATATATCATTTATATAATGCTTACAATTGACATGCATGATAAAAATTTTTTCACTTATGTGGATATGTGATTAAAAAAAAGAGAACAAGTTCTAACCATTGCTCTTAAAAAAAAAAATAAAGTTAGGGGGCAGCTCCGTGGCTCAGTGTATTGAGAACCAGGCCTAGAGATGGGAGGTTCTGGATGCAAATGTGATCCCAGACTCTTCCCAGCTGCGTGACCCTGGGCAAGTCACTTAACCTCTATTGCATAGCCCTTACCACTCTTCTGCCTTGGAGCCAATACACAGTATTGATTCCAAGACAGAAGGTAAGGGTTTAAAAAAAATAAAGCTAAATGTGGAGGTTCTTTGTGGCAACCATAGCTCCTTTGGCTTTCCAGGAAAACCACAGATTCATCTAAATGATTAAAGTGAAGAGTGGGAATAATTTGTTTATTCTCTCTTCTGTCTTCATCTGTCTCTGTCTCTCTCTGTCTTTGTCTCTCTGTTTCTGTCTCTGGCTGTCTGTCAGAGTCTATGATTTCCTCTCTGTGGAGACTGCTCAATGTTAAAAGTCCCTTCAATGATGCATATTAGCAAACCAGTTATAGTTTATAGTCCTTGAAAGTCTCCTGGGAGAAACGAAAGGATATTTGGTTTCTTCACAGTCACTTGACTAGTATGTATAAGGGGAAGGTCTTTACTGTAGGTCATTCTAATTCTGAAATCGTCTTTCTGTCCACTTCATCATGCTACCTCTCAAAATCAGTTTGTTCAAATATTTAAAATCATATAAAACATTTGATCAGTGGAAACAGTTCCCTGGATTTCTCTGCTCCACACCTTTGGCTTTTTGGAAATGCATTGATCAACGCTGAAAATTTATTGGTCAAAGTGTAGTTTCCTTGTGCATTTTGGTGATCAACTGTTCTTCTGACTCTGTTTACCTGGCCCTTTATCAGTTCATAAAGTCTTCCTAAATTTCTCTGAATTCTTTATAGTCTTCATTTCTTATTAAGCAACAATATTACATTAATTCACATACTATATATTTTTTTCAGACATCCTCAGTTAATTGGCATCCACTTTTTTTTCTTATAGGAGGCCTTTCCCTCTGTTTTTTGAATTCCTTGGAGTTATATGCTTAGAAAACTTTTGTATGTATGTAAGGTATGGAGAGTTTGATGACTAGTTTATTAAGAAATGACTATTTATTTACCCTGATCACTTAAGATCTTTTCATGACTGAAAACTATTCCAAGATCTTAAAATCTAAAATTCCCTTCTCTGATCCCAATTGCTTGTTCTTCTACCTCTCTTACTCCTTCATTTTCCCCAGAAGTTGCTTTTCATTCTTACCTCACCCTCTGTTTCTTCATTCTTAGTCTGTTGTTTAAATCCCTTTATATTCTTCTGGTCTTTCTTTTCTACCAACTCCACACTGACCTTTTATTCAACAAGTTGAACAAAGTATTGTCTTTCATCCTTACATCCTCCCTCTACTTTCTTGCCTTCTCTGAAGTGAACTGAAAAAATAAATAAATGAAAAGATAGAGTATTTCCTTAGGAAGAGATTTTGTCACAGTCTAAACCAAAGGTTGCACAGACTCCCAGCAATGTTATATGAAATGAAAAGTTGAAACTTTTTTTCACTAGTATACAGTGATGCCGATGTGTTCAGCTTTGGGGATGACATATGAGTACATTCACGAAGAAGGAAATCGTCTTCTTTATCGCTTTTTTCTCTTGAATATTGACAGTTCTTAGGTACTAAATGTAACTGCTTTGAAGCCAACTACTGCTCCTGAATTCTAACTACTATTATTAAACTCAGGTGACCTGAGTTCAACTCCATTAAAGATTCACATACCTAAAATCTAAAACAGGTATGGTCTGAGCCTGACGAATAAGAAATACCTCAATCTTCCTTTGAGCCTACTAACTGTGCTTTCAGGTAAGTCATTTGCCTTTCAGTCTCCCCATTAAAACATGGGGGAAAATATTATTTCTTAGCTTAGCTGTTAACACTCATTGGTTATTAGCAAAATTTCCTAGAAATGTTTATATTCTATCATTCCTGTGATGTGGACCATCAGAAAAGTCACGAGTGTGGTGGCGTTCAATAAATTGTGAATAACAAAAACATTGCAGAAATGCCTCTGTAAGTATAGTTCTAAGTAGCCATTGTGGATTGTTTGAGTTGACAAATTATTAAGTACAAAATTTGATTTGTTGAGAAAAATGATTTGAAAAATAGTTAACTGGGCTGAGTAATAAGAGCTACAATTAACATATTCTACAAATACATCAATAATATGGCTCAGCATGTCCTTGTTCCTCTTCAAAATTAATAATGACAGGTACCAAGACCCTATTAATATTTTAATAGTCTAATAGACACAGCCAAGCATGCAGCAGAGGAGAATATAAATCAGTGGTCAGAGTTGCAAAGCCCCCTCTGGGGATTTTCCTAGGATGGGTAAGACAGGTACACATAAAACTTCTTTAACCTCTTTCCAGATCCATTTTCATAATAGCGTCCATAGGAAAATGTTCTAATATTAACTAAAGAAATAGGATTGAAAACAATAAACCATATATTTAGCATCCCTTTAGCGCTATATCATAAAGTAAAAATATTATCTTAGAAGTAATTGAGATGTATTACTATGCGATTTTAAATAGCTTTTTCCCCCCATAAAAGAGTGGTATCTATTAGAAGGAGAACTGACCCAGTAGTCTAATGATATAGATACCAAACTTTCTCCAGTAAGGGCCTTGGTCAAAAGACTGAAAGCTTCTATTTTTATACTTTCTCTTCATCTCCAAGTATAGCTCCAATAACATATCAATGAGTAGGGAAGACTCTGAGTTCAAGGAGGAAAGCCTCAGTTAGGAAGCCAAGAGATTATAGTCATTTTTCATTTCCTATTAGCATGGAACCCAGAATCACAGATTTTAGAGCCGAAAGAGACCTCAGAAGTCATTAATTCCAATTCCTTCAGTTGAGGAAACTGAAGTGTAGAGAAGTTAAATAACTTGCCCAAAGTCATACCGGTATTGATATATAATCTATGGTAGGATCTGACCACAAGTTATTCTGACTTTAATTCCAGAACTCTATCCACTACATGTCCTGCCTAATGATTAGAGGTAATTGCCAGAGTGTGAAGGAATGAACACTTCTGGGAAAGGGGGTGCTCTTCAATCTGTAATCCGTGAGTGTAAACAACATCCAGCCAGAGTTTTTAGTAGAGATGCAATACAAAGTCATCTGTTAGGGACTAGGCAGGAGGTAGAAAAGGAATTCATGATTGTATTGTCAAGCTGGGGAAGTTATTATAAGGTAAATAAAAAAGATCCCATTACCTATATTTCCAGGGATTTCTCTATTGATGACAATGTTCTTTTATGAATATAGTGTGGAAGCCATAACCTCTTCTTGCTCCTTATAATCTGCAGACATACATATCTATTCTGAATGTAGTCCAGAGTTGTTAAGGAAGTAGTCATATCAGATAGACTTTTGGCATTGAAGGGGAGGAAGAGTAGAGTAGCTGGATGGAGGTGGAGGAATCAAGGAAAGGCTTTTGGGGACTGGGGAATACCCAACCAGTAATCAAGCAGTTATTCAATAAGCATTTATTAGGTACCTTCTATGCTCCAGGGACTGTGCTAAAGTGATGGATACATAAAGAAAAGCAAAAGGCAGTCTCTGCTCTCAAAGATCCCACAGTCTCAGGAGGAGACAAAAGGAGAACAATTATGTACAAAAAATGCATAAAGGATAAATTGAAGATAATCCAGAGAAGGAAGGCATCAGCATTAAGGGACACTGGAGTCAGGTAGAGAGATCAGCACTACTGAAGAACAGAGATATCTCTTTGGTGACCAAAGACCATTATCACTGGGTGATCATGTTGAAAACTTTTATTTTTTTAAAACCTCACCTTCCGTCTTGGAATCAATACTGTGTATTGGTTCCAAGGCAGAAGAATGGTAAGGGCTAGGCAGTGGGGATCAAGTGACTTGCCCAGGGTCACACAGCTAGGAAGTGGATGAGGTCAGATTTGAACCTAGGACCCTCCCGTCTCTAGTTCTGGCTTTCAATTCACTGAAGCACCCACCTGCCCCCACCTTTTGAGGACTAGGGATTCCTATTAGTAGTTCTTATTGAAGAAATATTCCATGTCATTCTAACGAAAATACTTCAATTATTTTTGGCTATGTCCCTTTGTGCATGCACTTTTCCTCCCCTTTTAACCTTTTACTTTAAAAC
Source organism: Monodelphis domestica (assembly GCF_027887165.1). Taxonomy (NCBI): domain Eukaryota; kingdom Metazoa; phylum Chordata; class Mammalia; order Didelphimorphia; family Didelphidae; genus Monodelphis; species Monodelphis domestica. The sequence goes on from NC_077233.1 coordinate 247,781,478, forward strand.
TATTTGCAGTTTTAAAAGAGAATATCCCCTAGTCAACCTATATTATCATTTTACTTGATCTTTTTTGTATAAATCAATTCTTTGGCTACATTCAGATGGTTCTTGTCTTCTACCAATTGGTGGAGGTGAATAGGAGGTATGGGGCTAATGGCACCAGAGGAAAAAGAAAAATTGTACCCTGCCTATCCATGGTAGTTCTGATCCATTCCTGCAAGAAATTAATAGGTCAGATAATGAGGAATCCCAACTGTTGCATTAAACTTGTCTTTGAAGAGATCTAGTTTTAATAATCGTTCTCCAAATTTTATTGTGTAGTGTTTTTTGGAGGAACAAGAACACACAAAAATATAGTATATAGTTAAAATGATTAGCCAAAGAACCAATAGTTCAGTTTATTTACAAGACTGGAACTGATGATTAAAATTCCATTCACCATCAAAGAGAAATACCAATTGATTTGTAAAGTTAGTCAAAAAATCATAAAATTGTAGAGATAAAATGGTCCCCAGTTTAATTCCCTATTTTATAGATTCAGAGAGCCTTTTTTTATTTTCTCAGAGAAGTTATGGGATTTTCATGAGGCCACACAGCTAGAGAACAGGATCATAAGATCATAGATTTAGAGCTGGAAATGACTTCAGAGGCCTTGGATTCCAACTTTTATTTTACAGATGAGGAAACTGAGGCAAAGTGAGGTTAAGTAACTTGTCCAGGATTATACGAATATTAAGTATTTTAGGCAGGATTTGAATGACAGAGCTTCATTTAATGTTTTGCAAGCTCTATCTGAGCTTGATTTAGTTGTTAGAAATGTGGGTAGGCTTGAAAATTATTCACTCCAGGCACAATTACTTACTGATAAATGATCTGCGAACTTGTAGAATTGTATTTCTGTGATTTTCTTTCCATTTCCACTGTCAATGAGGGGTAGCTAAAAGCAAAGAGAAGGATCTTGTACTGAGAGTTCATTTTACCATATTTTTTGGCTACAGGTAGTCTGTCTGGTCATTTAGGGGCAGTTAAATATACTTCCTCATGAGTACAGAAATCATCATTTGAGTCACTAATTTGCTTCCTTGTTCAATACGAGTTCTTGAAAGAGATTCTCTTTCATCAGCAATATTTATGTTTTTGCTCTTTAAGATCTTAGATATAGATCTGGAATGGACCCCAGAGGCCAGAGACACCCCTGTATTATAGTTCAGGAAACCAAAGTCAAGAGAGGTTGGCTAAGTGAGTTCTCCAAGGTCACACAGGTGCTAGGCATCAGAGGTGGACCTTGAACCAAAGTCTTGACTCTAGAATCTGGGCTCTGTCCTTTTTAAAAATAATGATTTTCTCACATTTTTTCAATCTATATTCTCTCCTTATCTCTCACCCTTCCCCCTTCCTCAAGATGATGGGTAATATGATTTAAGTTGTACATATATCATCATACAATATGTATTTCCCTGTTTGCCAAGTTGTGAAAGAAGATACATTGTTTATACCAAAGAAAAATTCATAAAGGAAATAAAGTAAACAATGGAATGCTTCATTCTGCATTGAGATTCTGTCAGTTCCTTCGATGGGGATGGATAGCCTTTTCCATCATTGGTTCCTTGGAGTTGTCCTGGGTCCTTGCATTGTTGATAATAAAGTTCTTCACAGTTGATTGCCAGACATTATTGTTCTTAATGTGGACAACAGGTTCCTGGTTCTGCTCACTTCACTTTGCATCACTTTATATAAGTCTTTACAGGTATTATTTTCTATGCTTTTTCCACTTTATACTATTCCATCCTTAGTTTTGTTTCTTAAGGTGAAGATTTCCTTCTTGAATTTCTTTGTACTAAGCAGTTTCTTGGTATATTACCTTGTTCTATAATTTATGGCTTGGCATAATATTGTAGCTAGGAGCATTTCACAATGAATGTTGACTTAATGCTTAAAATTCTGTTGAGTTGACTTTGGAAAAATAATAAGAAATCTAGTTATTAAGGTCTTTCTATTTAGTATCTTGAATCTGAGGCTTGTGCTGCTATCATATGTGTGGGAGAAAAGGCAAAGTTCCTAAACCTGCTTATGACATTATAATGCTCAAAGTTCACATTCATATTCAAGAAATCTATGATTACTCTTCCATGGGAGGAAAATGGAGAAGCAACAAACAAAGGATAAGGTAATGATTTCCTTGGTCTTAATAGCTAAATTACAACAATACTTTATACCACAGATGAAGGATAGAGATAAGAAAAATGTCTAAAATGACAAGGCAGTCAATTTGCTAGGTACCTGATTTAGAAATTGCTGCCGGGGAACCATCTTGTTCCTTCAAAAAACAATTCAGTTTAATATTTTGATTTCTTTGACTTTTAAATTTCTTTTTACCCATTTAAAACTCTGGCTACCATTTATTTGATATTGTTTTATTTTGTTAAATTAAATAAAAACATTTAAAGATTTTCTTTTCATTTATCTTGGTAATCTCTCGGTGACCGAGAATGACAATTGTCTTTGTGCATTATCATCTATTGATGTACCCTCATGTGGCTTTGAAGTCCAAAGACTGAGGCTTTTCATCTATAATTTGAACCAAAAGGCACCATGGAGTGAATTTTGAATTAGAGGACTTGGGTTCATATCTTAGCTCTGCCACTTACTGTCTGTGTGATCTTGGACAAGTGACTTAAACTATCATTTAATTGATAATCAATAAATATTTATTAAGTGCCCATTATGTGCTAGACATTGTGCTAAGCACTGAAATACAAAAAGAAGCAAAAGATAATCTCTGCCCTCAAGGAGTTCAGCTCACTAGATTTTAGTTTCTTCATCTATAAAATAAGTGAGTTCATCTGATGTTCAGTGTCTTTTTCCTGGCCGCTAATGGTGGTTTTTTGGTCTTCCTGTGGAATTTCAGAATTTATGTTAAATTACCAAGTGGTTTGTGTACATTTCAGGCAGTCTCAATAGTACTTAAGTCTTCTACTGTGTGAAAGTTCTGACTCTTCTGGAAAAGACCAAACATTGTATATGGAATTCTGCATGAAGTGCAGAAATGGAAATGAACGAGGAAATACAAGTCATGAATCATATGTGTTCTACAGGTTAATCCATTACTTGTATATAACTGGAATGATAGGAATAAATCTTAATCATTTTTATTTTTAGCAACTCAGCAGCTAAAATGATATATCTTATTATTAAAAATGGTTTGGGAGCTGAGATATAATCTCCTAATTGAAGAAATAAAAACAAGAACAAGATAAGACAGTTGACCATTTTTCTTTCTAAAACTTGGAGATAAATGAGAATCATGGAAGCCAGGCACATTGGCATAAATCAGAGTCTTTTTGACATTTCTAATATTTTATTAACAAATTTTCATTTGATTTATCTATTTAAAGCAACTATCAAGGTAGTCTCTAAGTACTAAATGATAAATTGCAAATATATAGCCTTGATTTATGTTTCCTCAGGGTAATGCATTGGACACTCACTGCAGATTGTCACCTCTTATGTTATATTCCCTGAAGGAAGGTGGGGGAAAGAAGGAAATCTGAGAAAATGATTCTCATCTATGCTTTATAGACGATTTGAGGAGTGTAGAAGTGAAGGCTCCCTTCAGATATCCCTATAATTAGATATTTTAAATGTTCACTTTTCTTTCAGGAACTTTCAATTTGTAACCTCCTAGAGAACTCTGTTTTGTAGGTTCTAGGTGCCTCTTTTAATTTCTAAAATAGATTCTAGACACATTTGTCAATATTAACTTATTATCCCTCCCTAGCTAATCCTGATTAGATGATTGTGCTCATGATTTTCTAATCTCTCCATTATTTTTAATATCAAAACATTTGTAAACATTTATTTTAAATGTAGAATATATTTATACACATATAAAATATTATCTATTATATCTATAGAAAAAGAATAAGTGTTTCATAAATAACAAAGTTAACAATGGTTAACAATTGCTTTAACAAGCAAATAAAAAAGAAGAGATAATATATATCTATATCCTTTCACCATTATTTTTAACACTATAATTTATTTTGTTGTTTCCTAGACACCTGGTATAATGACTTTTTCTGTCTTTTTATTATTGGGGAAAAATTATAAATGTTTTTGTTTTAAATTTTTCCTCTCATTAAATGACATACATAAGTTATAGTACAAAAAATTTAATCACCATTAGTTTTGTATCTATAATTACCTATAGCCAGAAAACTCATCTTCATGAGTTAAAATATAGCTTCAGATACTTATTAGCTATATGATCCTGAGCAAGTCACTTAATCCCATTTGCCTCAGTTTCTCAACTTTAAAATGATGTGAAGAAGGATATGGCTTTAGCAAACCACTTCAGTATATTTGCCAAGAAAACTCTAAAATGGGGAGTTGAATGTGATTGAAACGACTGAACAACAAATATGTAAAAACATTTACACATATATACACATACATACACACATTTATAATTTGATTTATCTAAGGCATTTTAATTTACATTTCCTAATTATTTGGGAATTTGAAACTTTTCAAGTTATAGTTAATGTTCTATTTTCCTCTTGGAAAATTATCTGTTCATATCTTTTGAGCCACTGGGAAATGAATTATATTAACACAGCAACTACAAATTTATATCAGCTCTCTAAAGATTTTGCATATCAATTTTTTATTAGATATATTTGCTACAAACCCTTCTTGTAATTTCTCTTTTGTTTTCGATATATTGGTTATTTTGTGCAAATTCTTTAAGTTTTACAGATTCAAATTAATCAAATTTGACTCCAATAATTTCTTCCATTTATTCTTTACAGAAGAATAATTTCTGTTCTCCACAATTGAGATAATCTATTTTTCCTTTCTCTTCCAATTTGTTTTATATATACAATTGTGGTATACAGTGTGAGGAGTGGGTCTTTCACCATCCAATTTCAACCTTAAATTTTAGTTAAATAAAAATTCCTTTCCTTAAGGTTTTCTAACCCAGCATCTATGAATCTACATCCTTTTACACATTTGGTACTATTACTGGGGTTGTCATTTTATTCTTTTTTTAAAATGGCATTTTATGGTATAAAATGGGAGTGGTACTTAAGATTGTGAAATCAAGAGATAATGAGACTTAACCAAAGATTTACCAAGGAAATTTTTGCTACAGGCAAAATTACTTAAAAAGCCAGGCAGGGAAATATTTTCAAGATTCCAAAAAGAAAGGAAAATTCTAATAGAAAGAAAAACTCATAGAGTCTTAAAAAAACCTTTAGCACATGTATATTTTTAGTTTGTTGATTGTATTTTTAGTGAATTTAATACCAAATGGGCATACAAAATTCTTTCAGAACATTTCTTTAGAAAAACCAGTATAAGAAGAGAGGGAACACTTTAAAATATTATTAAATAATAAAAATAAAGAAATTGAGAAGACAGTACTTCTAAGTCATGTTGGCAACAAAATGGCAGGTTGGACATTTTCTCACATTCCTACAACCTCTTAAAATTCTCTAAAACAGAAATTATGCAGCAAATATAAAGCCCCTTCCACTCTCTCTATGATCCCAGATACCAAGAATCCAAAGGAAGGCTAAAAAAACCTTCAGGAATTGACACTTGCTGACCCTGAGCTCTTTCAGCACCTCTCACCCATCTGCCATGGTAGTGAGGCAAACCCAACCAAGGCTTATAGCAAAATTCCCCTGACCCTCCCTTTTTCCAGTGCCTTGGAGACCATGATTCCAGTAAAAGGAGTAAAAGCCTGCTGGGAAGTCACATCCTGGAAGAACCAGTGCTGCAAAACTCTAAACTGCTGCTACCAGGGAAAACAAGCTTTAAATTACTTGTGCTGGTCCAGAGAACTGAGAAAGAGAGGGAGTAGGTCAGGACACTGGTGGGTTCTGTAACACTTTATGAAGCCTAACAGAAAGAGCATGAACTGAACTGAGACCAGTTCTGAACATCCAAAGACATTTGGGGCAGAGGCATAAACTGGTGAACCATGAATTGCCTAATCTGGGAAGAGCCTGAAACACTTTAAGACATAGCCCCCCATGGAAACCACAGAGAGAAGGGAGATGGTCAAGAAGTGAATGATAGGGAAAATAAAGGAGAAAAAAGACTGAAAGTACCCAAATTTCAGGAAGAAAAAATCTCAAAGACCTGGGACGCAAATAGATGAATCAACAGAAAAAAATGATAAGAACAGAAGGAAATATGGTCTCTAGCTCTAGTAAACACTTTCTGGCATTTATGAATATATATTGCAAAATAAAAGAAAATGATCTAGCTCTTGATGAGAGAGAACCTTGTGGAATTTGAGAATATGGAACTACCACATGTTGTTCCTAAGTAGTTTAAAAGAGAAATGAGAATTATGACAGTAGAATTTATACCCTGCACATAAAAAAATGATGAGCAGAAAAAAATAAAACTCGAGTTTTGGCAAGTTTAATCAAAGGGGGAAAAAAAGAAAGAATGGATTGGCAATGCAAATATAAAGAAGTAAGGACAACATTGAAGAAGAGATATAAAAAACAATAACATTGAAAGAAAATATATAAGCAAAACAATATAGAGCTCAAAGATGTGTGGTGGCAACCTAAGAGTCATAGGTTTCTCAGAAGAACATAAAAGGATAAAAAATACGCTTAACATCACAATGAAGAAATATCAAACAGAACTATCCAAAACTCAATATAGAAAATCAAATTTCAATGGAAAGAATTCATAGATCACCTCCAGAAAAAAAAAAGCCCAAGTTTGCAAGCTCCAAGATGCATTGTGGTTACATTTAATAATTCAATTCAGAAATAATAAGATCTACAAGCCTTCAGGAGAAAGACCTTCACATAAAAGGGAAAGGTCTCTCAAAATAATGTAAGACTATTATGTGCCCACTAGAAAAATGAGGACAGAATGGAATAATGTGTTCTGAAGACTGATGCTGCTCAGAATGCAGCCCAGGCTGTCCTATCCTGGAAATCTAAGCTTAGCCATTGTAAACCTTAAAATTTCTTAGACTTATAAATGTTGGAAATTTCACCATTGGGAAATTTCATACTTGAAAAATTTCCTATTGAGAGTGGGAACTCTATTGGAATGTGAACCCCATTGGCATGGGAGGTTCCTCCTCCTCCCTTCTTAAGATTACTTTAGGACAGAAACCTTTTGCTGAACAATGGAAAGGACTTTGACCTATGCTTAAGCATAGAACAGGAATTTCTTTGAGTCATGATTGATTTTAGAATTGATACAATGGAGATACTTGGAATGACAGAACCAGGTCTTGGAAATTGCAATCTCCACCCTACTCAGTCCTAACAGGATTTAGGAAGGGCTGCAGCATAGATCAAAATTTAATTATTCCAATCTCTACCCTACTCAGGGTAACAGGATTTAGAAAGGGCTGTAGCAAAAGATCAAGATTTAATTATTTGAGAATATGACCTTCAACAGACATGTGCAAAGCCACAGACCTCTGGGCGGTCCTGGGTTAAGCTAGAGCCACCATTGACACAGGGAAAATGATGGACAGTGATTGGTAGATGTGAGAACTGAGGGGAGGGAACTTGGATGGTTTCCTTAAAGACAGAGGGGTCTGAGGATGGGGGTGGTTGGTTGGAGAGTTTTTTGGCTCTGAGAGGTGGTGCTGCTCTGAAAGAAGCTGGAGGTGGGGGCCGCTGAGACTGTTTCTCCATTTTGGTCACGTGAGTAATAGGGACTGATCTCTTTTCTTTGCCCCAGCTATCTAAGGGCTTGGGCCTTTTGGCCCAGCCTAAACAGAAGGGGTATTTAAGCCCTATTCCCTTCTCTCCCCTTTCTCTCTCTCTCTATATATATATATATCTCTAATTCCTTTCTTCCTCCTGTTTGTAATTAAACTCTATAAAAGGTTGACGGCTGACTTGAGTTTTCATTTAGGAATTACATAGCTGAATTCCTTGGTGACCTTAAATTAATATATATCAGTCTTTTAAAGTGATTTCCTTGTCACACCATACAGGCCAAAATGGGAGTTCAGTAACAGAAGAATTTGAAACATTCCCAGAGAAGACATAAACAACTTCCTAACATTATGTCTTATATCCTTATCTCAATAAAACTTTCATATAATTGGTTTTTGTACATGAAATAAAGTGTCTCTTACTCACATGTTATAATTATGCAAGATTCTATTATAGATGAATATGGAAATTTGGGCTTTGGGTTTATTTGTATAAATTTGGATGATCTTGCCCTTTCCGAACTTCCTTTTTCTCATTTGGAAAATAAAGGGGTTCTACAAGATGATCTTCAATGCTCGTTCTAGCTATATAGAAAGGCAAAATATAATCTGTGCTTCAGGGAGCTCTCATCCTAATGTGGAAATGTAGAGAGATAAATAGAATGCATTAATGAAACATTAAAAAAAGGCAGCAAAATATAGTCAGAGAAAAAAGATAGAAATCTCAAATGTTCCATTGATTTCCTTGAGATATTAAAAGACCGAGAGAGAGAGAGAGAGAGAGAGAGAGAGAGAGAGAGAGAAAGAGAGAGAGAGAGAGAGAGAAAGAGCTCTAACATGTTTGAATAAATTCACTATAAAAATATATAGAAAGGCTGGATAAGAAAATATCAAATATATCTGAGCTTAACAGTAGACAACACAATGATGAGGTTAAAGATCATTTTATATTCTGAAATCTAAGAGGGCAAACCTTCCTCTTTATCTGTGTTTTCTCATAGTTATCCTTGATATCTTTCACTTAAATTCTTTGATGAGACCAGAACTTGGACTTCCAATGAATTATCATCCTTTGTAATATAGAAGCTCTTGCTGCTGGGCAGTTCTGACAGAGACCTGATCTTTCTCAAAAGACTGCCTTTTAAATTGGATATATTAGGTGGAGCTAAGATAATGGAAAAATTGAAAATTCTTAAAATCAAAGGAGAGATTGATAACATTGAAAGTAAGAAAACTATTTAGATGATAAAATTTGGAATTAGTAATGTGGGAAAACCCAATAATATAGACAAACCTTTGGTTAATTTGATTTAAAAAAAAAGAAAGAAGAAAGTAAAATTACCAGTATCAAAAATGAAAAGAGTTAATTAACCACCAATGAAGAGGAAAGTAAAGCAATAAAGAGATACTCTGTCCAATTATATTCCAAGATCTAGCAATCTAAGTGAAATGGGTGGATATTTTCAAGAAATATAAATTGTCAAGATTAACAGAAAATAAAATATTTAAATAACTCTATCTTAGAAAAAGAAATTAACAAGACATCAATAAACTTCCTCAGAAAAATTGCCACTTCCAAATCGATTCTCAATTGAATTTTGTCAAACATTTAAAGAATCTTGAATTCCAATAGTAAGTTAAGTATGTGGGGAAATTGGCAAAGAGGGAAAAAGTTATGATATATGAATGTAATGTAATGAAATGCTATTGTGCCAGAAGACGTGATGAACAGGATTATTTAAGAAAAACCTGGAGAGACTTACATGAATTGATGCAAAGAGAAGTGAACAGAACCATAAGAACACTGTACACAGTAACAACAATATTGTATGATCAACTGTGAATAACAGCTTTTATCAGCAGTACATTGGTCCAAGACAACTCCAAAGGACTTGATGAAAAATGCTATCCATTCCCAGAGGAAGAACTAATGTAGCCAGAATGTAGATCAAAGCATATCATTTCCCCTTTATTTTCTTGAGTTTTTTTTCTGTATGTGTGATATAAATCTTCTTTTACAACATTATGAATATGGAAATATGCATTACTGAAAACCTATATTAAATTGTTTATCATCCCAGGAAGGATTAGGGGGAAAATGGGAGCAGGGAATTTGGACCACAAAATGTCAGAAAAGAAATGTGAAGAATTGTTTCTACATGTAATTTGGAAAAAATACAATAAAATATTATTAGAAGTAAAAAAAAGGGCAAACAAGGAGTTCTACCAAATTTCCTTTAGAGAATCAACTAAAAAACTAGTTGAAATAATTAGCAACTTCAGTAAAGTTATAAGGTATAAATAAATCCATATAATTCACCAGCATTTCTCTATATTACCAACAAAGTCCAGTGGAAAGATACAGAAAGAGAAATTTCATTTAAAATGACTGTAGACAATGAAAAATACTTCGGAGTATACCTGCCAAGATAAACTCAGGAACTATATGAAAGCAATTACAAATTGCTTTCCAAAAAAGTCAGATCTAAACATTTGGGAAAATATTAATTGCTCCTGGATAAGCTGGTAATTCCATCTAAATTAATTTACTTATTCAGTGACATGCCAGTCAAACTACTAAAATTATTTTATAGAACTAGATAATAACAAAATTCAGCTGGAAGCCTTCATGATAGGTCAAGAGAATACTAATGGAGTCAATGAAAAAAATGTGAAGGAAGGTGACCAGCAGTACCAGATCTCAAACTATCACAAAATAGTAATTTTCAAAACAATTTGGTACTAAGAAACAAAGTGATGGCTCAGTGAAATACATTAGTTACACAAAACACAGTAGTAAATGACCCTAATAATCCAGTGCTTGATAAATACAAAGATCCAAATATAAAATAAATATAAAATAATAAATAAAATAAAATCCAAATATAAAAAAATCCAATCAACAAGCTTTTAGAGCTTAGTAACTTTAGAGAAATGTATTTTCCTTTAAGAAAATTCCACCTGATCTTTATCAACCCCTGTGGTCCCATATGCTGCATATTTCCCTCACTTTCCCCTTATCCTGTGGAATGTCACTGGTTGCATATTTTAAGATAGCCTAAAAAGCTATAAAAACACAAACTAAGCTCTCAAGAAGCTGAAGCTTCCCTGAGCAATATTCCTTAATTCACTAATTCATTTCTTTTCCCTGACCACTCCATTTTTGACTCCCAGGACTATTGTCATATAACCCAGACTGGGAAACTCCAAAACAGTATATTTATTTTTATTTTGGTGGAGCAGAACTACAATTTCAACATGCAAAACTGTGTTTGGGAGCTCCCTCCACAGCAACTCCTTTGCACATTTATCCGTATTATTAATTATAGTATTAATTAGCAAAAAATGACTTCATTTTGATATACTTTCTGACAATTTTTAAAAAGTTGGCTCTGTGTGTGCCTTGGCAAGTTAATGCACTCATATTAAAACCATTTTATCATTATGGTAAGTTATGTTTGCCTTTCTGTCAATTTCTTTGGGAGTTTTGTTAGCAATTTATAAAAATGCATATGACCTTGTGGGTTAATCTTATATCCTGATATCTTCCTAAAGTCATTTATTTCTCAATTATTTTTTGTTGAATCTCCTAGATTTTCTATATAAATGTCATATCATCTGCAAATAGAGATTATAACCTTTTCTTTGCCAGTGATTATTCCTTTAATTTATTTCTCTACCTTTTTGCTGCAGATAACACTTCTAAAACCACATCAAAAATATTTATTTTTTGACAGTGGAAAATCTTGCTTTATAGCTGCTTTTACGGAGAATGCTTCTAACATCTCTTCAATACATATAATGCTAACTCTCAGTTTTAAATAGATACTTATATCATGTAGGGAAAAATAACAGGATTCTGGAATTTAGAGTTGGAAAGAACTTCATATATCAAAGTCTTACTCAATCAGACAGAGAAGGAACCTTTTATTTCTATGCTTTCAAGTATTATTTGAAAAAAAAATGATCTCAACATAATCTTTTTTTATATTTTTCTTGTCAATGTATATTTGTTGTTTTCCTAATTCCTATTCATTTTTTTCATTCTTGGTATATATCCTACTTGGTCATAGGAGGAAGCGATCTCCAAGGTCATCAAATCCAACTCATACCTGAAGTGAATTCTCTACCACACACAAGTAGTCAACCAGCTTTAGCATGAAGACTCTACTGAGGCTGAAAGGCATTATTTTCTAAGGCAAATTAATCCTCTTTAGGACAGCTCTAATTATTAGAAAGATTTTCCTTACATAAAACTTAAACTAGCATTTAAATCACTATTTCTAGTTTTGCTTCCTGGGGCCAAAAATAATAATCTATCATATGTTCCAAAAGAATTCTTCAAATAGGTAAAACAGTTATTAATGTTCCCCGAGTTGCTTTTTCAGGCTAAATATTTCCATCTCTTTCAATCAGTTCTCATATGGTATACTCTCCAGTCTCTTCCTTAGATTGTACTTCCACACTGATTGTACTTCCTTTGATACAGTCAACACAGCAATGTACTTCCAATGATCTTTGAAAATTAAGACCAAGCAACAATGACCTCAACAACTGCAGCAGCAGAAACAACAAGCCTAACTCAGGACCCTAGCTATTGAGCTCTTACACTCAGAAAATTCCTAGATCTTTTTAGCTCAAGCTGTGATTTCATCAGGGCTGAAAACTCTACCAAAGCAGAGAAGGAACTCCTCAGTATTTTTGTCATCAATAATTGTAGTACCAATTAGCTTATATAAAGAATAGTTCATTTTATCCTTAATTCTCTGGCTCTTTCAGGTCAATAACTCTTGCTCTGGAGCTTTATGTTGTCCTGAGGCTTTTCTTTATTCCATGATCATCTCCTTACCAACCACCCAGTCCATGACCTGGAGAATTTAATACTTTCTAGTCTAGGACCCTGACTCTGGTACTTGATGGGTTAGTACCTCATGTGGACTTTTTTTTAAATTAAATCTAGGTCATATTGCTTGTGCAATCTGATAGATGGAAGGTGGTACCTGAGAGTTGTTTTAATTTTAATTACTCTTTTCAAGAGCGAATTAGAACATTTTTCAAGTGATTCTTGATAGTTTTGATTTCTTCTTTTGAAAACTGCTTGTTCATATACTTTGACCAGGTATCATATGGGAAATGATTTGTATTCTCATAAATTTGACTTAGTTCTCTATATATTTGAGAAATTATACTTTATCAGAGAAATTTGCTATAAAACTTTTTCTAGTTTGCTGTTTCCCTTCTTTCTAATCTTTGTTACATTGGTTTTGTTTGTACAGAACTTTTTCAATTTACTATAACCAACACTGTTCATTTTACATCTTGTAATGTTCTCTCTTTCTTATTTAGTCATAAATTCTTCCCTTCTCCATAGATTTGACAGGCAAACTATTCTATGCTCCCCTAATTTACTTATGGTATCACCTTCATGTCTAACTCATATACCATTTTGACTTTATCTTGATATAGGGTGTGACATATTGGTCTATACCTAATTTCTGCCATCCTGTTTGCCAGTTTTCACAGCAGGTTTTGTCAAATACTGAGTTTTTATCTTCAAAGCTGGGGTCTTTGGGTTTATCAAACACTATATTGATAAGGTTATTTACCCCTGTATATTGAATATCTAATCTATTCCCTTAATCCACTGGCTATTTCTTAGTCAGTACAAGACTGTTTTGATGATTACTGCTTTATAGTACATTTATGATCTTGTACTGTTAGGTGACCTTCCTTCACATTTTTCCCCATTAATTCCCTTGATATTCTTGACTTTTTCTTCTTCCAGAAGAATTTTATTATTATTTTTTGCTCTATAAAATAATTTTTGGTAGTTTTGTATGGCACATAACAATTAAATTAATTTCTGTAGAATTGTCATTTTATTATATTAGCTTGACATACCCATGATAAATTAATATTTTTCCAATTATTGAGATCTGACTGTGTTTGTGTGAAAAGTGTTTTGTAATTGTGCTCATATAATTCCTAGGTTTGTCTTGGCAAGTAGATTCCCAGGTATTTTACAGTGTCTAGAATTATTTTAAGTGCAATTTCTCTTTCTATCTCTTCATTGGTAATATATAGAAATGCTGATTTTTATGAGGGTTTATTTTCATGACACTTTTAAATAACATTGGGCAATAATTAATAACTATAGACAACCATAAGAATGCCATGTGTTTCTCAAAGAGTTGCCTCTCTTTTCCCAGGGTTCTTAAAGAGGACCTCTTATCTAGTCACACTGCTCTCTGTTACAGACTTTAATAGTTTTTATCTTATTTTTGTTGTCATACTGAACTTTTAATTTTTATGGAATCAAGTACCTGTATCTTGTTCCTGATAATTTTTTCTGCTTGCTTAATAGGTAAAATTTTATCTTATCTCCATAATTGATGATTGTTCATTTATGTAGGCAAGACTGAAGTTTTCACTGGACAAAGTACAGTAAAATCGCAATTAGACTTTGATGTTGACAGATATTCTTAATAAAAACAGGAATATAGGATAGGCGAGAAGAGAATAAAACCATTGCTTCTTTAGGTTACCGAAAGCCCTGGTATTTATTTTCAGATGATCCAGAGAGGATCTTTGGAATATCTAAGTGTATTTGAACTTGAACTTAGTTAACTAATAACTAATCACACATTGATATCTGCCTAATTGTAGAGAAACACTTAGAAAAGGTCTTTTTGTAGAAAAGAGGAGCAGTCTATTGATAAACCCAGATATTTTGAAACCACCTCATTCCTTTCAAAGAACAAGTATCTTCTTAACTCTAAAGCTTGACAGTTTGAAGCCCAAAATCTTTTTGATAAGTATGCTACTCCAATTTTATACTTAGGAATGTTGCTATAGTCAAGACCAATTATCAAGGATGAACCAAAAACCTGGTAAAATGAATAAAATACTTAACCCCCCTCCCCCCCCTTTTTTTTTACCAAAAAGCTTGCCTCTGCTTAGCTTTTGTTAGTTGGATGTGGGGTCTATACCCAAGAATTTATCAGCTTCCCTGTATCAAAGAGAGAATGAAGCTGACAGCTTTGGTGGCTCTGAAGAGGTAATCCCAGAAGATTATTGTTGGTGGCAATGTACAACAGAGCCTACTTGCTCAATGGAAACACTGAAAACAACAAAGCAGTATGGCGGCAGAAACAATGAGTGGGACCATCAGAGCCCAATGGATCAACTCACCAAGTTTAGTTCACATACTCAATGGCAAAAGTCTGTGAAAGCAGCATATGACACGCAAAGAAGACATTATGGATCTTGCAGCATTGTCTCCTCCACATAGTAATAGTGTATTAATTTGTGGGAGTGAAAGAAATGTTCTATTGCAAATCTTCTTACTATGCTATTTTATAAAATTTCTTTATTTTGAACTAATTGTGTTTTCTGGTTGACTAGAGAAAACTTAAACACAGCAGCCAGGGTTCCTCCTTTTGAGTAAAGGTGCAACCACAGAGTATCACAGGCTTGGGTGTCCTACATACATAAGGAAGAATACCACAGACATTTGGAAAAATTTACGTATCTTTTATTGTGATCTTGATATGTAGGTGCTAATAGAGTAAATGCATCCATTGTTTTCTCATCTCTATTACTTTTTTTTTACTTAACTTCTCTGATCTAGGGAACCTTATCCCAAAGAGATTAGCTTTTGGATGATATGAACTCAGATTCACTCAGAGACATCCCAAATTAGTGGGGCAAGTAGGACAGGAAAGGAAAATAATAAATGTTGGAGGAGATGTGGCAAAATTGGGACACTAATACGCTGCTGATGGAGGTGTGAATCAATCTAACCATTCTGGAAGGCAATTTGGAATTATGGCCAAAAGATTTTAAAAGAATGCATGCCCTTTGATCAAGCAATACTACTACTAGCTTTATACCACAAAGAGATAATAAAAGGGCTTGTAAAAAATATTTAGAGCTGCACTCTTTGTAGTGAAAAAAAATTGGAAAATATGGGGGTGTCCCTCAATTGGAGAATGGTTGTACAAACTGCAGTGATGGGATACTATTGTGATGTAAGGAATGATGAACTGGAGGATTTTTATATGAACTGGAAAAACCTCCATGAACTGAAGCAGAGTGAAATAAACAGAACCAAGAGAACACGATACACAGAAAGTGAAATATTATGGAACAATCTAATGTAATGGACTTTGCTACTAGCAACAATGCAATGATCCAGGACAATCCTGAAGGACTTATGAGAAAGAATTCTATCCACATTGAGAGAAAGAACTATGGGAGTAGAAACACAGAAGAAGAAAAAAAGTTTTTAAAAAAGGATAGATAGGGCAGAAAAGCATTAGATAATAGGTATACAATATGGAATTCTATTTAGTGCTTTACTTGATTTAGAAAATGGAAGAATAAGAAAATCTGTATTTCTTTTTATTGAGGGAAATAAAAATCTAACAAAGAATAATTTTGAAAGTAAGTCAAATTTAATAATTATAAGTTTTGATATAAATATGCAAATGTGTTAAACTGATTTAAAAGTAAAAAGGGTTAATTGTATAAAATTTAATATTAATCCACATGTTATTTACCAGAAAAACACCTACTACACAATTACATTCATGATTAAGTGAAAAAGTAAGCTAAAATTTATATTGATAAAACTGCTCAAGGAAATCTGACAGTCAACTTCACATTAGAAATCATAAAATGAGGAGAAAATAGAAAGAAATTATTTAAAGGCCCTTTTGAAAACAAAATGATTTTGCTTTTAAAAGTATACATATTAAATAATTTGACTGTTAAATGTGTACAAGAAAGGCTACAAAAATAAATAGATAATAATAGTAGATTTAAATACTCCATGGATATAATATGTCAAACAAAAATATAATTATGAAGAAGACAGTCATTATAAGAATAATAAATATACTGGATATAATGCTTATATGTGTATGAATACACATAATTGTTACTATGTATAGTAGAGAGGCAAGCAGAGACAGATGGAAAGGGAGAGAGAGAGAGATTAAATTCTTAAATTTACAAGCATGGAGATGAGGAAAGGGGAGAGACTAACTCATGAACCTGTTCGTCTCATCTAAACTGAACAAAAGAAGGTACAATATCCACACACAAAGAGCTTAATGTTGAAATATTTTCAAATCAACAGAGGAAGAGATTAAAACAGAATAAAATGGGGGAATTTAAGAGAAATATTAAAGGAGGAACTAATCACAAGCAAAACCAATACCTTTTAACTCAACCTGACATAAAATAAAAGTTAAAATAGGATCTTAATATAATACATATTGTATATATTATTTATAAAGTAGATATAAATATAAATAGGATATTTAACAATCATAACCATGAATGTAAATGAATGAATTAACACATAAAACAAAGGAGTATGACAGAATTGATGAGAAAACAGAATCCAGTCATATGCTTTATTTACAAGCAACTCACTAGAAACATAAATATTCAGTGTTAAAAGTAAGGGCTAGACCAGAATTTGTACATCAGGTGAATCAAAAAATCAGGGTCAGAATTTCATGGTCTTAGACAAAGCAATGGTGAAAATAGAAATTGTTAAAAGAGTTATGTGGAAGAGACATTATGATTAATAGTACCATAGATAATGAAATAATAATATATTTGCTAAATATGTGCACCAAATAGCATATCACCTAGGTACTCAAGTGAAAAGCTAATTAAACATCAAGGAAAAATAATTGTCGGGCATTTCAATGTGTCCCATTCATACCTAGTTAAATATAACAAAAAGTAAAGAAAGCATTAAGAAAACAAATAGAATTTTATTAAAGTCAGATTTGATAGCATTCTGGTGATTACTAAATGGAATTCTTAATGAACATACATTTATCTCAGTTTAGTTTAGCACCTTGACAAAAATTGGTCATGCACCAATAAAAGAAAAAAAAAAGGTAATAGATTTATTTCCAGATGACTAATGTGGAAAGTTAATATTAGTCTGTAACCATTATTGGTGTCCAAAACATTTTAATTTTAAACCAAAAAAAATTTTGATCTTCAGACTGCAGCTATGATCTGGCTTCTCCCCTTAGACTGAGGCAAGGTAGAGAAAGTTCTTTGTTTTAGCTGTAAAGAAAGATTCTCTTAGGTAATGAATGCCATGCTGGGAAACATTGCATGTGCATGCACTGTGCAGCCATTCTAAAAGACAATGATTTGTCTTGGTGTCCTGAAGACCCGCCTCTTTTATGGATTAAGGTCTGAATCCTCCAATCAGAAGCTCAGGAAAGGGACATCAGGAAGAGCATAAATTGATGGCAGGGACCGGAACTCACTTCTTGGAACCATGAATTTAGGAGGCTTATAGTTAGGCTCTAGGTGGTTAAGAGAGCTAGCCAGCCACATATAGCTTGTGATTCTCTCTTTCTTTCTCTGGTTCACTTTTTGCTATTTAACAAATAATTATAAAATTAAGATATGGTCTCCAGAAAATTTTAAATGTAACACCAAGGACATGGTAGATATATGCCTTTCATGTAATTCTTCATTGGGTGTCCCCATTTGAAATGGTAAAGACTTTTTCTGGGTTCTGAAGTCTAGCAACTGCTATACCTGTATACTGTCTCACTAAGAAGAATTTCGTCCCCCTATGACTTTTTGGGAAGAAAATATTGTAAACAGCCTAGAGCACAAAGTAGCAATAATAGGAGTGGAATTAATCACTGTAGCAGGGCATGTGCTGCTGCCTGGTTATGGATTGCCTCTGAAACTCTCTTTCTGTGATGATATGAACTGCTTATTAGTTTGCTAATACACCGTGGCATTTTATTCCCTCACTGTGATACCTACAGATGAACTAGAGAATCCTATTCAAAAGAAAACAATGCAATGATGCAATTATACACGTGTTTCTTTTGATTTATCCTGAGGGTGAAAAAGAAGCGCTTTATATGTGTGTGTGTGTGTGTGTGTGTGTGTGTGTGTGTGTGTGTGTGTGTGTGAATAGGAAACCTACTATGTACTTGTAAGTATGCTAAGTGTCTTGTTAGATTTTTTAAAAAAGCATAAAAGTCATGGGTGGACATAGCTTGTTATCTAGTTGAAATGATGCAATGCAGATAGCAGGCATGTGAAATGCCTGGAGAATAAGAAAACCCATAAGTAAAGTGCTAAATTGCATAGTACATACAACAGAGAATTTCCTTTGCTATTCTGGGGCTCATACATGTCCCTTGCCCTCAGCATAAAAATTCTTAGTTATGGCTCTGTCGAAGCTCATGTTCTGAAGAGCAATGACTTTATAACTGCCTTTTCTGTGCATCTAGTCATTTCCTCTTCCCTCAAAAGGTACATATTCTGAAAGAGGACTACCTTAATTACATCCCCTGTATACTTGAACTAGGGCAGAGGGGTGAGTCTTTTCATAAAGTTAAGTATTTATCAGTAGTGTTACTGTGTGACTTGTCCAGTGAGGTTACATAGTTTCCCTCCTTACTCTATCCCCTGTGAAAGTGCATATGGGCATATGGGTATTTAAGAATCCTTGGGGGCATCTATGTGGATCTGTGGCGGAGGTCATGGGTTCTAATATGACCTCAGATACTTTCTAGTTGTGTATCCATGAGCAAGTGACTTAACCCCTATTGTTTAACTCTTAACCACTCTTCTGTTTTGGAATCTACACTTAGTGTTGATTCTAAAACAAAAGGTACGTGTGTAAAAAAATAATCCCCTGAAATCTCTTGATGCATCAATTGACATTGGATTCTTTTAATCCCTAAGGCAAAGAAAATAAAAGTACAATGAATATTTTATTTCCAAAGAAAATTGTAATACAATTTTTGTGTCAGTTGACATGCCTGGATGTTTTGGTGTTTTAAAAGAAGTGAGATATAAAACATTTTATGCATAAAATATTTTAGGGAGTATCACACAATGGGAAGGACCTTGACATGGAAAGAGACATTGGAGTCAAGGGAACTGGGCTTGAATTTTGACTCTGACATTGACCATGACCAGGGCAAATCCCTTTACTCTTCTGAGCCTCAGTTTCTTCATGGGAGAAATGAATATTTTAGTATCTACCTAACAAGGCTATTGTGGAATAAAAAAGAATTGACATGTTGACAAAGCACCACGCATACACACACACACACACAGATATATGTTTTCTTTTGAGCCTCATAATAACTCTGTGGGGGTAGATCTTATAGGTATTGTTATCCTCATTTTACAAATAAGGAAATAGACTCAGAGAGATTAAGGAATTGTGACCAGTTATATAGCCAAAAACTAAAAGTAGCTGAGTCTTCCTCATTACAAGCATATCAAACTATCCATTGAAACTACCTTTTGAAGTATTAATCACAATAATATAATAAGTAATTAGGATTATTTTGAGAGGGAGTATTGCATAACTGATAAAGAGTACTGGTCTTGAAGTCAGTAATCAAGCGCCAAATGAGTTGCCCAAGGTGATTTTGTGTGATTTTTCAGCATCCTAGGTAACTCTCGAAAACTGCAAATTCTAGAAAAGTTGTTCATTCCATTAATGGATGGGTTTCAAAGTGGGAGCTCCCCAAACTGATGAAATCACTGGTCTACTGATACACCATCCTAGGAAAAAAAATGTGTGCATACACAGACACACACATACCTATATCTATATCTATATATGATACATATGTATGTATGTATGTACATGTATACTATTTACTAAAACAAGGATTTCAAATGGCTTTTGTGGTTATTGAGAGGAAAATGAATGGTTCTTCTGATTGGATGGCTCTTCTCAGACCCCTTTTAAGGAGGGGACCCAGTCTTTTTCTCTCCAGGTTGCCCTCCAAACTTCCTTGACTCCACACCAAGTGGGTGGTGGTGACAACAATCCCTTTCCCTCTACCTCCATCCCTTTTAGCTTCATTTCCTGTGTTGTCTTTCTTCTAAGAGGATGTAAGCTCTTCGGGAGAAGGAATTGTCTTCTTTCTGTTTGTATTTATATTCCCAGCATTCAGCACAGTACCTGGAACATAGTAAGCTCCTAAATGCGTACTGACTGACAGTTGACTGACTGTTTGCATGCTCTTCAAATTTTCTTAGAAACTTCAAGAGCTCTCAAGGCACCAAGAAAGTTGTCAGTTAGGTTATAGTTAAGCTCTCACTTGTGAATTGTTTCCTTTCCTTTTAAAAAAAATTTAGCCCATGAGCATATGCTTCATCAGCTATAGCAAAGCACTGAGATAGTTAACCTGTCAGAATAGAGATTTACTTAGGATTTCAGTCCTTAAATGCTGAAACACTGTCACTCTGAACCTATTGTGACTATTACTTGAATCCTCTCATTTTCTGTGACAGAGCTATTTTTTTTAACAGCACACATCTTGTGAGCTTGTTGAATAGAGAGCTGAGAGAGTCTTTAATAAATTATAGGGGGGATTTATGGGTTCTGCTTAGGGCCACAGCAAATTGGATGAATTTAAGTGAAATTGTACTTATCCACCTGGAAGGTCCATTGGATCATAGAAAATAAAGAGGAATCAGCAGGAGCTATTTCTGACATATTACAGCTCAATGTCTGATATATAGGGAGAAATGTCCCTAGAATTGAAGAAATTCACGAAAATGCAAGTGACATAATTATTGATTCTCTGGGCAATCCAGAAAGGAATCAAATTTAGCTTCCCCTAGATTCAAGCTAGAAGGGCGTTTAAGAAGTCACACAGTTTTTAGCCTCTTGACTATGAACAGGAAAACACAAAAGCAATCCAAGAAATATGTATCTTTTTAAAAAAGATAGTCTGCCAAGATCCTTCTGGGAAAGAAATCCTGAAACCTTCCCCAGTTGCCCATTCAGATGAAGAATCAATGATTTTATTGATATAGAGGAATTTCAGTAATGTTCTTCATTTGATTGAATCCTTATATTTTGACAATGCTTCTTATTCCTTCCAGTTTTATACATTGAAACTCTCATTTGAAGTCAAATTATCAGCGGCAGTTCCAGTATCTGGAAATTATTTCTAGAATATCTCCTATTTATAATAATAATAATTACAGGAAGTCTTAGAGCTTCTGAGAAGCATATATGAAAATGAAGGAAAAAACACTGCATTTTGTGGCTAAATCTATTAACTAGATCTGTTTCTTAGTGAAGGATAAGAACTAGATCAGAAGTTCATTGGTATAAACATGAAAATTCCATCAACCTTTTAGGCTAGCACCTTTTCTGCAAATTATAATCCTAAAGAGTTCTACAGATTCAGTCAATAAACAGATTAATCCAAGAAGTGTTTTAAATTCAGGGCACAAAGAGAGGCAAAAGCATGGTACCTGCCCTCATGGAGCTCATATTCTAATGTAGGAGACTGCATGCAAAAAAAATTATCCATAGAAGATTTTTGTTGTTTTTCAGTTGAGTTCAACTCTTTGTGATCCCATTTTGCTGTGTTCTTGGCAGAGATACTACAGTTTATCATTTCCTTTTCCTGCTCATTTTATAGATGAAGAAACTGAGGCAAATGGGGGTAAGTGACACGGTCACACACCGAGTAAATATCTGAAACTAGAATTGAACTCAGGAAGATGGGTCTTCTTGCTTCTAAGCTCAGTGCTCTATCCCCTGTGATACCTTGTTCTATATAAAAAGAAGATTTATATAGTGTAAATTGAAAATAATTTCAGAGGAAGGGAACTGGTAGTGGGGAAGACAGAGAAAGGTCTCTTTGAGAAGGTGGAGTTTGGTCTGAGTCTTGAAGGAAACCAGATATGTCTGAAAGATATGTCTGAAGTAAGGAGGAGAGAAACTTTCAGGCATAGGCTATATGTCTATCTATCTATCTATCTATCTATCTATCTATCTATCTATCTATCTATCTATCTATCTCTATCGCTATCTATATCTATATATCAGAAGATAAAGAAGTTGGTAGAAGGAACAGAAAGAAGCTCAATGTAGCTAGATTATAGGATGTATGCAGGGAACTAAAGTGAAAGGAACCTGGTAAGATAGGAAGGATCCAGGTTTTGAAGGGATTCAAAAGGGCATTTCAAATTTGATCATATATATAGCCCTTGGAATTGATTGAGTAGAGGGATTAAAAATGGTCAGATTTATGCTTTAGGAAAATCATCATGGTAGCTGAGCAGAAGATGAATTGGAAGGGAAAAAAACTTGAGGTAGAGAGGCCAAATAAAAGGCTATAACATCACACAGTTGTGAAGTGATGAGGGCCTCCACCATGATGGGTAGAGACTATATAAGTGGAGATGAGATATATTTAAGATCATTTGTGAAGGTAGAAATGCCAAAACTTGGCCCCAGTGGGATTAATGTGAATGAGAAGTTGAGGATGACACTGAAATGTGGACCTTAGGTAATTGAGAGAATATTGGTGTCCATGGCCGTCATAGGAAAGTTAGAGGACAAAGGTATTGGATTTTATTTTGGAAAGTGGGTTCTGAGATTTTGATGGGACATTCAGCTGAAGATGTTCAAAAGGCAGCTGGTTTTGTAAAGCTGGAGCTCTGAAATAAACTATGGCTGAATCTGTAAGATAGGAATTATCTGTGCCAGGGCAATAGTTGAGATAAACAAGATAGCACAGAGGGAGACTAAAAGAATTTAGCAAAGAACTGTGGAAAATACCTAGAGTTAGTGGCTTTGTCCTTGATGAAGATTCAGAAAGGAGACTGAGAAGGAGCAGTCAACCTGTTAGAGGACAACCAGGAGAGAAGAGAGTACTTATGAGATGATTCAGTGTCAAAGGCTGCAAGGAGGTCAAGAAGGATGAAGACCCATTTGGTAATTCAGAGGTGATTAGTAACTTTGAGAACAGTTTCAGTTGAATGATGAAGAAGCCAGTTTTGCAGAGGGTTTAGGAATCCAGTGAGAGAGAAGGAAGTGGAAGCACTAAGTGTGTGGACAGCTTAGCAAAGAAGGGAAAGGAAGATATAGTTGGGTAGCTAGTGAGTTTGGAAGGATTGAGTGAGGGTTTTTAAGGATGGAAGAGGTATGGGCACATCTGTAAGCAGCACAGAAGGTCTAAGTAGATGGGGAGAAATTGAAGATTAGAGAGAGTGGGTATAATAAAGGACAAAATCTGCTAGAGACGTTGGAAAGGAATGGGATCAAGGCAACAAAGAGGAGGAATCTGTAGCGTACCAAAGCCTACTCCAACCCCTTCTGTTGCTCTTCTAGCCTTGTTTCTTAATGGTGTTCCCTATAATTTTCAGTTATTTCAAAAAATAACTTATTTCAACCAATATTCCTTCAATCTGTTTGCTTTAACAGACATTTAACTCTCTCCTGATGGCACCAGCTCCTTTCAACCCTTTTTTCTGGATGTCATTCATGCTTCTATTCTCTGAAGTCCCTTCTTTACAAGACTAGGGTGAGGGATTGCTACAGCCTCACTGTTTTCCCCAAAACATTGTTTTATTGCCATTCTTCAGTGAGTGACTTTTTCTTTTTTCAAGCATATAGTATATTTATGTCATACTCTTCCCATTGAAGAGTTCCCAAAATATAGTTACCAAGTGCTTTGTATTCCTTAAAATGATATCAACATGTAGTGATTACCCATGCTACCATCATCTCCTGATGTCTAGGTCATTTGCCAGATTTTCCTCTATGACTTTATTGCCTAGACCAGGGTTTTTCTCTCCACCCCATCCCCTACCATTAGCATTAGGGACTTCAACATTTATATTGCCAGCTTTTCTAATCACCTGTTTGTAATATTTCTGGCTCTAATGTCCTTTCCAGCTCTAAATCTGTGATCTTAGGAGAAATCGACTAGGATAACTCGAGTATTGAAGCCCCTAGTGATGTCGGGAGGGGACAGAGTGAAGAGAAAAACAAGGATCCTGATTCTAAACATTTTACAGATAAGGACATTTTGACTCAGGGTGATTACATGCCCAAGGTCATATAAATAAGCGGTAGAGTTGGGATTTGAATGGAGACTAAACAAAAAACCTTATCTTCTGTCTTAGAATTGATACAAGTGTCTGTTCCAAGGCAGAAGAACAGTAAAAGGCTTGGTAATTGGGGTTAAATGAGTTGCCCCAGGTCACACAGCTAGCGAGTGTTTGAGGTCAAATTTGAAACCAAGACCTCTTGATGGCAAGTCTGGCACTCTTTCCACTGGGCTGCCTCACTGCCCTCTTGATTGTTTAAAACTTTAAATATATTATCCTTTTTCCCGAAGAGAGAAGGCTGTAAAAAATGGACCTCTATACCAAACCTTTGGGCATCTAGGTGGCACAGTGATAGAATTGAGGACCTTAATCCAGAAAGACTAATCTTCCTGAGTTCAAATCTGGCCTAAGACACTTACTAGGTGTGACTCTGGGCAAGTCACTTTACCCTTTTTGCCTCAGTTTCTTCATCTGTAAAATAAACTGGAGAAGGAAATGGCAAACCACTCCAGTATCTTTACCATGAAAATCCAGAATGGTCACAGAGTCAGATATGACTGAAATGACAGAACAACTCATTACTAAGTGTGTCACAAATGTCTCGTTTAGTCCTCACAATAGCCTAGGGACTCCAATTATTTCATTTTACAGTTGAGGAAACTGAGGTGGGCAGTGGGTAAATGACTTGCCCAAGATCACACGAATAATAAATGTCTGATGTTGGGTAGGAACTCAGGTATTCCTGATTGCAGGCTCAGTCCTCTAACCATCACCTCATTTAACTGCCCAGAAATGAACAGAGTACTTCAGATGTGGTCTGACAAAGCAGTCACAGTAAATTCATTTGTTCTCTTGTTTTGAACACTATATGCCTACTAATCCAGCCTGAAAGTGAATCAGCTTTTGATAGCCCTGCTATATTATTGTTTTCCACTGAGTCTGTAGTTGACTTTACATGCCGGCATATGATTAATGGCAGAGAAAGGTGAATCATGTTTTGATTTATAGTAGACATTAATAAAGTGATATAAGATTTAGAAAGCAGTTTCTGTACATTACTGTATGTCATTTGATCCTTGAGTCCTTTGAAGTAAATAGGACCAAGTATCTCACTTTACAGGTGGGGAAACTGAGAAGTTAAGTGACTTGTCTAAGATCATGTAGCTAATAAGTGATCAATAAAGCTGGGGCTTAAAGCCACTTCTCAGGATTCTAAAGCCACCATTTTTCTCATTCTGTCACAGACACAAATATATATGCCGTAGGTTTGGGGTGTGCTAGAGCCAGTTTGTACTGGTTTATGAGAGCTACTTGTCAAATATTTAATGTATCTACACCGTGGAAATTCCCAACACTACAAACCAGGCTTTGATTTGCTGCTTTGTTGATGGCTTAGATTTAAGAAACACCAGGCATGAACTTTCCATGTTCTAATTAAATTAATATAGTGAGGCAAAGAGACAGTGGATGGAGAGCTCATCTTAGAGCGGGAAAGATCTGGACTCTAGTTCTTCCTCTGATGCATACTAGCTGTGCGCCACTGAAGACAGAAGGGTCATTCCATGAAATTGAAAGGAATCTTCCTAACTCTGATCCAGCCCCACTAGACAGGTGGTAAAACAGAAATATGAACCCTTCAAATTTAAACTTTATTGTCTGCGATTTTCCAAGTCCACTTAGGATATCTTGACACTCCTAGCCAGAGTGCTTCCATCCTCCCTTAGCTTGTATTTATTTTGTTTATATTTACGCCTGAATATTTTTCCTGAGAGAATAAAAACTCCTCAAGGATGGGGAATATTTTCATTTTTGTTTTTTATCCCCATTGCTTAGCACAGAATCTGACACATAGTTGGCCCCTACGTAAATGTTTACTGGTTGATGGATGGATGACTTAGTGGGAAGCCATAGAATAATGCTGGTCGTAATATTTCACGTTTGTCTAGAACTTTAAGGTTTGAAAAGTATGTAAATGACATCATTTGATAATAAAAGAGATCCTGTTTCCTTGGTTGCTTTAAGAAATATAGAATCTATTCCCATTATGAAACTGGCCATTCAGTATAGAATGTATTTGCACCATAGGAAGAGCAAATTATGCTGCATTAGAAAATTTCTACTTAAGTTGAGGTGGCGATTAGCTAAGAGATGCACAATTCAGGGTGCTTTTCCTACTGGGCATAAGACCCCATTTATTTTCATTTACATTAATTTCTCTACATCACTGACTGCAAGAGGCATTAAACTGTTAAACACAGGCAATTCCCAATTGCTTGACACAAATAGAAATGTTTAATGAATACTGCAAAAAAAAGCCCCCTCCCCCAGCAACTTCATAGATTATACTAATATGCAAAATAGTCAGAAAGTGTTCATCAATCTTTCTCATTTCTCCAAGTAGGGAATGGCCAACTTTTAAAAGCACCCTCAGTGGAAAGGTCAAACAAATAGGTTTAAGTGGCACATAATAAGGTGATACAAGAATAACACAATGAATGAAGCCTCAGGAAATGAGAATCTACACTTCAGTAATTCCACCCAGGCACGAACCCCTCTGCTTTGGCTATGAAGCATCTCCCACTGTAGCTAGCGAAATGTAATACTCTTTTTAATATATGCGTCTCATTACAGTATCAATTACATCTCTTCCTAATATCAGTCTTATCTCCATTGACTGTTAGTGGGGGAGTCACCCAGGGAAGAGACAATATAGTGTAAAACCTAAGCAATATACCATCCCTGCTAATGGCTCTACAATTGTCTCGAGCAGTGAAAGATCTATGAAAATCTAAATATAGCTTTAGAGTTAGAAGAGAATTTTAAAATGATCTTGTACAAGAGAGTTAAATGTGAACCAGATTAAATGTAATTGGGAAGCAAAAAATAAAATAGAAATACAATAGAACACGGACTTTGTTAATATATGGTTCCCTACATATACAGGGATCCTTATGTATGCTTGAAGTGGTTTCTTTCCTATTTGTGTTTGACATCATCTTGACATTGGCATCATCTAGCCCAACCTTCCTGCTTTATAGATGCAATGAAGACCTATGAAGATGGGGTCACTTGTCTCAAGTCAAATAGGTGGGGTCTGGAGTAATTTTTCAATGAAGTTCTTCTAACTAATGTTTGTTCAAATATACCACACTGCCTCTATTTTTATCCCAAGGCTCACTTCTTTATTACTTTCCCTTTCCTACTATGTATTAACCTTATTATGTTTCTTTTCTCTGCCCCCACCCCAAATCCCAATACCATGGCTTTTTCCCATGGAAAGAGCAAGGGATTTGAAGGTAGAGGACCTGGATTCAAATTCACTTCTGCCACTTGGACAAACTGCTTCACTTTTCTTGATTTCAGTGTCCTCATCTGTAAGCTGATAGACTCATATTTAACGATTTCTCTCATCCCTTACAGTTCTAAATCTATAACCTGGACTTTTTTTTTCAGAATATTCTTTGATCCTTTCTATAGGAAAGGTTAAAAGGGTGGTTGAGAACCAGGGATGGTGTAAATTCCAGTGATCTCAGTGCAAACCTCGTAATACAAAATAACAGACAGGGCTTTGTTTATAGACTGTTTCTGGAGTTCTCACAGATTACCAACTGTGCAGGACCAACTGCATCAACAGAGATTAAAAAGAATTTGGAAATGGTGCTGGCTTTGGCAGCAAACTTTGAAGCCATTATGTTCTATTTAAAACACATACATATGTACAACAACAACAAAAAACGACTATAAAACCCCAAGTCTCTCAAGAAGGCTACAATTTCAAGCTAAAAATTATTATTATTCTTTCTTTGAAATGTCAATTCTGAATTGTAAAAGGCCCCCAAAAAACTCACGCTGAGGCATACTCAATTTTGAAATGCAGCTCTTTTTATCGTAGCTCAATAGTAGGATATGCCAAGAGTGATTTTAAAAAAGAGAGAGAAAAAATCCTCAAATTATTTCTTTTTGTTGCAGAAATGCCACAGGTTATTAAACTAACACCAGAAATGAATATAATCAGATCTCATCTATTATTAATGAGGTCTGCCTTAATGTGATCATTATAGGTGTGGGTCTTACACCTAGCAGCTATCATCTAACATAATAACAACCCAGAATAATGAGTTGCCAGCATGATATTTTTCTTTTGTGATAGGCACATACCTATAGGGTTGCTTTTTCCATTTCTTATAAAACAACAATAATAATAGCATGTAATATTTTAGACAGGGAAAAGTGAGTTTTATTTATAACATAATAGTTATTGTTTAACATCTTTACAGCTAGAATTTTCTACTGAATTAGCCCCAAAGTGATATTTAAATATAATGTCACTCATTATATGGTTCCAAGTTGCCTAAACAGATGGCCTAAAGTCATGATCTCCTTTTTAGTAGGGAATATTTCATTCTTTTTATTTATATCCCCAGTGCCAAATAAATGGAAGATATTTAATAAATGCTTGCGGATAAATTGATATAAGTTTTTCTAAAGGCATTTTCTTTGAATGAGTTTCTCTGGACTGGGAGTTGATGGTGTGGTTCTAATTTTGTCTCTCTCCTGTCAACTAGCTCTGTGGACAGATCATTTCAATTCTCTAGATCTTTTTTTTTCATCAGGAAAATGAGGAGTTTGGTTTTGGTTAGTTCTTCCCAGCTCCATTATCCTAGGATTCTAATTTATTTGCTTTAAAGTTTTATTTTTTCTTCCAATACATGTCTATTATCAAATACTTTCATGAATGGAAAAGAAAGTAGACTGGACATACAGTGGTAATGAGAGATAATAGATGGGCAGTCCAATTGGTATGCTGTTTATGACATACTAGGGATTAAAGAACAAGAATAATGTATCTTGTGTTTTGATTGAATCCCTATTGTGAGTCTATGGAAAGACATGGGCAAGCATTATAAAGAATGAGATAGCATGGAAGGATATTTATCTTTAATAGTGTACCTACACTTGGTGACTTCTTGGATCTATCAAAGTCACAACGTAAGTCTTGTAGATGCATTTTGCTCTTATTCTTTTTCTCAGAATACACATCCAAATAATGGAGACAATCTTGAGATTTTGAAGTATTGGAAATGTAGTTTATTCTTAGCTCTAACATTAATTTACAGTAGACCCTCTCTGAGACTTAGTTTTCTCAACCCCAAAATGAAGGAATTGAACTACTATATTTCTAAATTTTCTTTCTATAAAATTCTATTATTTCAACCAGGGTCCAAAAGTTTCAGTTAAGTTAGTTGTTTGAACCTCAAAATGCATTTCAAATAGAAGCAGTTTTATAAATGGCAACTGCTTCTCAGCTATCCCATTGAGTCCTTTTAAACCTATAATCTAGTTGAATGATATATTTTGTTAAAAACTGACAGAGCTGGAGACTAGTCTGGAGCTGTCCAATGTATTTGAAATTGTTCGAAATTGGAATTCAGTAAGCCTTTCTCAATCAACAGCTATGGGAGAACTTGGATAAAATTGGTCTAGAAAGAGAAGGCAAACACGGGTTACAATCTGCACCATTGGAGAGAGTGTTCATATTGGTGAGCTTGTGGATTCATTGAAGTATCAAATTATGTGTACAGCATTGTTCTTCTAGTTCTTATGGATGCAAAGACAAAATGTATCTAAACAGTCTCTGATTTTGAGACTTTACATTTCAATGAGGCATATAATATGTAAAAGAGATAACTAAATAAAAGATATAAAGCAGAAAGAACCCTACAACTACAAAGATTAGAAAAGATTCCTCTTAATAGAGGAACCTCTAAGGAAACTAAGAATTCTGAGATCCTGGAAATGAGGAGGTACTACAACCCACTGTGTGTATTTGTGTGGAGTACAGTCTATTAAAGGCACAGAGCTTGGAGATGGAATAGAGTTTGAGAAACTTAAGCAGCTCAATTTGGTTGGAATGTAGAATGTTTGAATGGCAATAATGTGAAATGTCTGGAAGAGTAGGCTTGTCACCAGATTGTGAAATACTTTAAAATGCCTGGGAAGAAGTTAAGAGAGTCTAGGACAAAGTCTTGGGGATCTCTATAGTTAGTGTGTGGAGCAGATGGTTATCTAGCAAAAGAGGAGAGTTATAACAGATAGGAGTACTAAAAAAGAATGTTATGGAAACTAAGGGAGGAGAGAGGCCTGAGGAGGAGGTGTGGTCAACACCGTCCCTTACTTTAGAGAGGTTAAGAGGGACGAGGACTGAACAAAAAGTCTTAGGATTTCACAACTTAAAAATCATTGGTAAGTTTGGAAATTGCAGTTTCACTTCAGTGGGGAGATTGAAAACTAGATTATAAGAAGAGAGTGGGAGAAGTGAAAATGGAGGCAACATATGTAGGTGGAGTTTTTAACCATGAAAAAGAGGAATAGCATAAAGACAATAGTTTAAGGGGTTAGTAGTTTTAAGTAATTTTTTAGGATGAGAGAAACTTTGGCTTGTTTATAGGTAGCAGAGAAGGAAGGAACAAGTAAATAGAGAGAGAATGACGATGAGAAAAAGAGAGAAAGAAGAGAAGACAGAAGAGACAGGGAGGGAGAGGGATATAGAAATAGAGGAGATTGAGAAAGCTAGAGAGATTGAGAAAGCTGGAGAGACAGAGAAGAAGATTAAAAGGGAAATCTCCCAGCCTTATAACATTACCATAGAGACTTGGACTTCAAATTATTAGAGGAACCCTCTCTCCCCCTTTTATTGGATGGGCAATGCCAGAGTAATTAATGGTAGCAACAGAATTCAGTATCCAAGTCTTTATTCTTCTGCTGTGTGACTTAGTATCTTTCAATTCTTCCCAAGCCAAAGCCATCTTGGTGCATAGATGAAGTTGAATTGCAAGTCATAGAAATGGAAAGATAAAAGAACTGTGAAGATAAGGTGTGAAAATTCAGTCATAAATGTGGGTGTTGAAATTTTTTAGGATAATGATGGAAGACCTCAAGAAAAAGACTATCATTCAAAGTCACAGAGAATGGAATGGAATATCTAAAGGAAGGTAGATGACAATGATATTTGGGAGTGGGTGTTAGAGTCAATTGCTTGAACTTCATAGGAGGAAAGATTATTGTGTATATAGGAGAGAAAGAGTATGAAAATGCTAATGTGAAGAGAAGAATATGTCAGCTATATATCTAGATTCTGTGAGCTGAGAGCGACACAAAAAGAATAAACCACTATTAAAGAAGATGACCAGAGATACTGAGTTCTCTGAGGAACCCCAAGTTTTATAAATGAAACGGAGAGGGCATGCTAGTTCTCACTTGGGAGAGAAGTGGGGCCATTTATACAGACTAACTTGGCCACATAGTTAGCAAAGTTTCCTCTCCTTAGTTTCATCTCTCAACTAGATCCAATTCTTCTCATAGGGATCTTGGATAAAATTCACTGTTAAAGATTCATGTTTCATCTGAATCAGTGCATATTGTTGGTCTGTATATCATTCTTTAGACTTCATGTTAAGAAGACTTGAGTTCAAATTTTATCTCAAATATTTGCTAGCTGTGTGATCCTGGGAAAATTATTTATCTTTCTTTGCTTCAGTTTCCTTATCTATGAAAATAATAAATAGTACCTACCTCCAAGGTTTGTCATGAGGAGAAAATTAGTTAATATATTAAGTGCTTTACAAACATTAAAGTGTCATATAAATGCTATTATTTTTCTTAAGAATAATAATAGTTGCTATTATTCTTGGCATCTTTAAGATTGCTTCTCAGCACAGTTAAAATTTGTAGTCAATCAGTGTATGCTAATTATTTCTATTTACTTTGTCATAATTCCCATGAAAAATTCTTGTGTGCTCACAAGGGAAGATTCCACAATCACTGGCACATAGTAAGCATTTAATACATGGTCTCTATCTCTTGCTCTCTCTCCTCCCGCATATCCCCCAAGATAAGAAAAAGAGATTCAGAAGCTGAAGGAGTTCCCATCAGTGGACCTTAACAAGGCAGCTAGGTAGTGCAATGGGTAGAATGCTGGGTCTGAACTCAGAAAGACATCTTCCTGAGTTCAAATCTGGCCTCAGACTAGCTGTTTGGGCAAGTTATTTAACCTTATTTGTCTCAGTTCCTCATCTGTAAAAAAAGCTAGAGAAGGAAATGGTAAACCACTCTAATATCTTTGTCAACAAAATACAAAATGGGGTCACAAAGAATTGAACATGACTGAAGTGATTAAACAGCAAGAAATCTCTTTAATTAACTTGGTGTCTAAGTGATCTGCTATAATGGGTGAAAGGGAGAGCTAGAGTGCCAGTGTGTATTGGGAGAAAAAGAAAAGGTTTTTGGAAGGAGGATGGATTTAGTGTTTCTTATTGAGACATAACATCAAGATAGCTATAATGAGTGGGAAATAGTCAACAAGTCATGAAAACACTGATACAATTTTCAACTTTTTCTGGGAATCCTTCTTTGTAAGGATTATTTTCTTCTTTAAAACCCTATATTTTGAGGGTATTCTTGTCAAGGAATACATTTACATCACTTGGTGTGTTTTTGCTGAGGCCATCTTGAAGTAGGTGGGATAAAGTATCATTAGTTGTATAGGTGAAAGAAGACCTAAATCTTAATTCTTATGCCCTTTGACATATCCTTTCCACTTGAATATACAGCAAAGACATAGTGTTTTAGTGGAATGAGCACTGGATTTTGAGTCAAGACGCCCGTGTGTAAATTTCAGCTTTGATAATTATTAAATATAGGACTTTGGACAACTTATTTTTTTCTGCCTGATCCTCGATTTCTACAGCTATAAATTAAGGTTATAATATAATCAACCACCTATTTTATAGAACTCTCATGGGGAATATACTTTGCAAAATTTAAAATGCGATGTAAATGTGAACCATTTTTATTGTTCTGAATTTTCTGGTACTAAGTGTATTGGCCCTCCTGGAGACTTTTTTCAGTTTGTCATCTGTAATTAATTAAGGTATCAAGATGCACTCCCTTCTCTGTAGTCTTTTTCCCTCCAAAAGGCCCAGTCATTTTTTCCCATTAAAGGCAATCTTTTTGTGTAAATCATTAAGGTGATTTTAGGTCATCTTTTTCTTTCATTCATTGAATTCTTAGGTTACAGAGGAATGAAATTATTATTGAGCAAAAAAATCATGGCACTGATCATATCCACAAAGATGAGACTTCATGTATATATAGAGAATGAGGCCAAGAGAACCTGATTAGACTGAAGAAATTAAAAGATGACGGTCTATATCACTTTTTATAAATTTTAGCATCCTTATCAAATTGACCACTGTCTTCTAGTAGAAATTCTTTTCATTCAAGCTTTTTCCTTTTGATGTATTAGGACAAGATAAAGATCAATTAGTAAGTAAATAAGAATTTATTAAATGTTTACTATGTGCCACACATTGTGTTAAGTGCTAGGGGTTACAAAGAAAAGCAAATAAAATAAAACAAAACAAAAAAAGAATCCCTATTCTCAAGGGACTAATGGGAGAGATGGCATTCAAACAGCTATATACTACACACACGTACACATATATAAAATAATCTGTAATTAATCAAAAGAACAAGGCATTATTATAAAGGGGGTGTCAAGAAAAGGCATCTTGTATAATGTTGGATTTTATTTGGGAGTTGAAGGAAGGTAGGGAAAATAGAGGACAAAGATGAAGGAGAAAAGTTCTGTGACAGGAGATATCTAGTGAAAAAGCTGGGTCAAGAGATGGAGTGCCTCCAGAGAGGTATAGCAAGGAGACTAGTGTTACTGGTTTACTAAATTGCAGATTATATGTAAGAAACCTGGAAAGTTAAGAGAGAACCTAGTAATGAAGGGCTTTGAATTCCAAAAATGTCATTTCATCCTGGAAGTCATAGAGAACCAAAGGAGTTTATTGAATGGGACATGGGGGAGGAGGTATTGATGTTATATTGTATGAATTGTGGAAGATATGGAAGATCAGTTTGACTGGTGAATGCAGGATGAACTGCACTGAAGAGAGAAGGGATCATATATGTGAGATGTGGCAGAAGTAAAATCAAAAGAACTTGACAATAGATTGGATATAGGGGAACAAAAGAGAGTGAGAATCAAAGATGGCAGCTATGTTGGGAGCCTGTGAAGATAGTGATGCTCCCTTAAGGAACAAGAAAGTTAAGAATAGGAGAAGACTTGGGGGAAAGATAATGACTTAAGTTTTGGATATATTGACTTTAAGATGTCTTTAAGATATCTAGTTCAAGATGTCCAATATACAGTTGGAGACGGGAGATTGGAGGTTAGGAGTAGTGCTTGAAGGTTTCCAAAGATTATTTATATGTGTATATATCTGTCTATGTACACACATACATATGCATGTGCATCTATCCCCAAGCCTAGCATTCCATATGCTATTCCACTGCCAACTCTCCTTGTCCCCTCTCAACAGGCAAATCAAACTGTAATGCAACTGAGTTGTAATGAGTTGAAGTTTATGAGGGTAGTTAGGTTGCTCTCTCTGCTATGTGCAGAGTGGAGATTTCTTCTGGAAAGTCCTTGAAGCTATTGTGGTCACGAGGGCCCTTCGGCACTGGTTGTCCTATGGATCCACCCTTCCTCATCAACACATTTCCTGATGACACCTTTTATTTCTGTTCTTCTAAGTTCCTCACTGATCATATATTAAACCCTATTTACAGGTACTGTACATCTTTCCCATACCTTCTGAATGATATTCTATGAAATTCTGTAGCTTCCTCAATTAAAAACAACACAAATGGAATGTTATTATTAAAACAAAGGACTTTTTTTTATTCCAGGAGAAATTTAAGTTGGTTAAGAGTTTGAAGGCAATTTTCCTTCAGTTTATATCACTAGTATTCAATAGGGTACCTGAAACTTGGTGCCACAATCTATACTAGGGATTAAATAGAAGATGGCTACAATAGTATAGACAAGAAGTGATGAAATTTTGAAATAGAGTAACTAACATGTATATAGAAAAAGCACTTTTAAAATGATTATAAAATAGTAATAAAAGATTATAACAATCTTTTATTGTGTTGGCATATATAACAACTTTGACAAAAATATAGATCCAGGTTCTTGGGAAAAAACTCACTATTAGGTGAAAATTGGTGGGATAGTTGGAAAAAGTTTGATAAAAACCTGGTATAGACCAATACCTTATACAATTTACTTTGATAAGATCAAAATAGATATATGACTTAAGACATGAAAGGAGATATCATAAGCATAGAACAGAGTACCTATCAGATTTAAGGAGAGGAATTTATGAGTAAACAAGAGATGGAGAATATTGTGAGATGTAAGATGAATAATTTTGATTATACTAAGTTTAAAAAGTTTCATTATAAGTAAAATTAATATATATAAGATGAGGAGCTCAGGGAAAAAGGGAAAGAACCTATACATTTCAAGATATTTATAGCAGTTCTCTTTGTGGTAGCAAAGAACTGGAAATTGAGGGGCTATCTATCAATTGGAGAATGACTGGTCAAATTGAGATATATGATTGTAATGGAAGACTACTGCACCATAAGAAATGATGAATAGATTATTTAAAAACTTGGAAAGACAAAAGTGAAATAAACGGATCCAAGAGAACATTATAAACAGATTAAGAATTAATATTTGAAGAATAACTTGTGAAAGTTTACTTCCAGAGAATGAACTGAGAAACAGAAACACAAAAGACACAATATTTATCTACATATCTTTTTGTTGGGTGATGCCTTCTATGGTGCAGGATTGGGAGAATAAGCTGAGATGTTTGGGAAAAAATTCTATTAAATAAATCAATTAAAATGTTTATAAAAGAACATAAAAGGTACAAATCAAAATTGTGACTTACTCATCAGTTTTGCAGGATTTGAATTTGGGCATTGATGCTCAGAAATCTAAAGAACATAATTATTAGAAAAGAAGGAATGTGTGGGATGGGTATATCCAACATGATGAAAGAATTAAAGCAAGAATAGATGTGAATGAAAAAGAAACATATATATTGAGATTAGATAGGAGAAGAATGCCAAACATGTCTTTTTGACTGGCCATATGAAAAGACAGAAAGAAATGAGATAAATGAGATTGAGAATAGAAAAGATATGTTTTAGAAGAAATAAATTTAGGAATATTTGTAGAAAAGAGTTTTTTTAAAAAAGAGTTTCAAAGAATAAGAAAATAAAATTCAATCAGATTATTACAATTCCCTTTAAAATATGTTAACACTATTTTATATGCTTTCCATACAAAGTATAGAACTCTCTAATTTGAGAACTCAAATTGGACACAAATTTTTTTTTAAATTATTGGACACAATACTATGTATTGGTTCCAAGGCAGAAGAGTTGAAAGGGATAAACAATGGGGGTTAAGTGACTTGCCCAGGGTCACACAGCTGGGAGGTGTCTGAGGCCAGATTTGAACCCAGGACCTTCCATATCTAGGCCTGGCTCTCAATCCACTGAGCTACCCAGCTGCCCCCAACTTGGACACAATTTACAATTTTTAGCCCTTCACAGCTTCCCTAATATAATGTTCTACATGTAGTGTGAGGAATTAATTTGCTCTTCATCTCTGGATATTTACCTTTCAGGTAAACAACCCATAGCAGTTCAAAGAATTGAGTGGTGAAAGCACTGCTAATTTTTTCAATTTCAATTTGTTTTTCTTCGGAGGAGATTGTGATTTCAGGATCCAGGTGAAACAAGGTCCTTTTTAGCCCTTTAAAAATGTATTAACTGGCAGCCAAGCAACTTCAAATTAATTTATAAACTATGCATATATTCAGTGCCAAAGAATCTGAAAAACTTTTGAAAGGATTATAGAAGTTCTCAAGGTATATGTGGAATAATTTTGTTGTAACAAATGTGTTTTCCTTTCATCCTGATGCTCATCTTTTGATTGTAACGATAGCATATACAGGGGGAGGACAGCAGGATGCTCCTTGCATTTGAATTAGAAATTCATGTTAGGTGGAACCCTACAGGTATTTTCTAATAATGTTCACGGGAGTGGTGTTTCTACTATCCTTCTTAATATAAACCTTACAGGAAGGGAACTTATTTATGCTGCCATTCTATGGTCATAGTTAATTATGAAGCTTTTAATTTCTTGACATAATATAAAAATATGTTACTGGTAAAAAGAACATAATTTTTAGAGATAAACGAACATTAAAAATTTTTTTTATTTGAATTAATTTATTTAGTCAATTTAGAACATTATTCCTTGGTTACAATAATCACATTATTTCCCTCCCTCCCCTCCACCTACCCTTCCTGCAGCCAATGTGCAATTTCATTGGGTATTACTTGTGTCCTTGATCAGAGCCTATTTCCATGTTGTTGGTGTTTACATTAGGATGTTCATTTAGAGTCTACATCCCCAACCATATCCCTTTGACCCATGTATTCAAGCAGTTGTTTTTCTTCTGTATTTCTACTCCCACAGTTTTTCCTCTGAATGTGGATAGTGTTCTTTCTTGTAGATCCCTCCGGGTTGTTCAGGATCACTGCATTGCCACTAATGGAGAAGTCCATTACATTTGATTGTACCACAGTGTATACACAGTCTCTGTGTATAATGTTCTCCTGGTTCTGCTCCTCTCACTCTGCATCAATTCCAGTCCCCATAGAATTCCTCCACTTCATTATTCCTTTGAGCACAATAGTATTTCATTACCAACATATACCACAATTTGTTCAGCCATTCCCCAATTGATGGGCATCCCCTCATTTTCCATTTTTTTTGCCACCACAAAGAGTGCAGCTATGCATGTTCTTGTACATGTATTTTTCTTATCTCTTTGGGGTACAAACCCAGCAGTGCTATGGCTGGATCAAAGGGCTTTTAGCACCCTTTGGGCATAGTTCCAAATTGCCCTCCAGAATGGTTGGATCAATTCACAACTCCACCAGCAATGAATTAATGTCCCTACTTTGCCACATCCCCTCCAGCATTCATTACTTTCCTTTGCTGTCATATTAGCCAATCTGCTAAGTGTGAGGTGATACCTCAGAGTTGTTTTGATTTGCATCTCTCTGATTATAAAAACTTTAGAATAATTTTTCATGTGCTTATTAATAGTTTTGATTTCTTTATCTGAAAATTCATGTCCCATGCCCATTTATCAATTGGAGAATGGTTTGATTTTTTGTACAATTGATTTAGCTCTTTGTAAATTTGAGTAATTAGATCTTTGTCAGAGGTTTTTCTAATGAAGATTGTTTCCCAATTTGTTGCTTCCCTTCTAATTTTGGATTCATTAGTTTTGTTTGTACAAAACCTTTTTAATTTGATGTAATTAAAATTATTTATTTTACATTTTGTGATTTTTTTCTAGCTCCTGCTTGGTTTTAAAGTCTTCCCTTTCCCAAAGATGTATGCTATTCTGTGTTCACCTAATTTGCTTATAGTTTCCTTCTTCATATTCATGTCATTCACCCATTCTGAGTTTATCTTGGTTTAGGGTATGAGATATTGATCTAAACCTAATCTCTTCCACACTGTCTTCCAATTTTCCCATCAGTTTTAATCAAATAGTGGGTTTTGGTCCCCAAAACTGGGATATTTGGGATTATCATAGACTGTATTGCTGAGGTCAATTACACCAAGCCTATTCCACTGATCATGATTGTGACTCCTGCCTTCTTTTTATCAGTTGATGCCCAATAGATTTGGTTCCATCCTCTTACTTTCACCCTATGCGTATCTACCTTCCTCATGTGTGTTTCTTGTAGACAGCATATGGTAGGGTTTTGGATTCTAATCCTCTCTGCTATTCCCTTGCGTTTTACGGGTGAGTTCATTCCATTCAAAGTTATGATTGTCAGCTTTGTATTTCCCAACAGTTTGATTTCTACTCCTAGTCCTGCCTTTTCTTCTTTCACTATTTCCATCTACACCAATGTTTGTTTTTAATCAGTCCCCCTAGCTCCAACCCTTACTTTACTTCCCTTTCTAACCTCCTCCCTTCTTATTCCCCCCATTATTTTTTTACAGTCTTTTTAAAACTACCACTCCACCTTCCCCTTCCCTTTTTACTGCTTCCCTCCCCACCAGTCTGTTTGTTACCATTCTACTTCTCTATAGGGTACAAATCTATTCTCTGCCCCAAAGGATTGGATTGTTCTTCCCTCTTTGGGCCAATTTCAATGCACGTAAGAGTCGAGTATTTATTATCTCTAACCTCTTTACCCTTCCAGTGTATTGATGTTCCCCCCACCCCACGAGCTTCTTTGTGACATATAAATCCACCCCCTTTTGTTTCTTTTCCTATTTCTTTTAGAATTAACCTCTTTTTTTAGCTCTAGTTGTATATATACACATATATACACATGTATATGTATTTATACATACATATATCTATATACATATTTATGTCTTGTCATTTCATCCTATAACGTACATCGCTGTTCCCTCTAAGTGTAATTTTTCTAGCTGCCCAGGTGATAATAACAATTTTTAAGAGTTACCAATGACCTCTTTTCTTATAGGGATATATATCATTTTAATTTATTGGGTCTCTTAAAAAAAGCTTTTTTTTGTTTGTTTTGTTTTTTGTTTCCCCCCCCTTTTAAATTACCTTTTGATGATTCTCTTGAGTTCTGTGCTTGGGCATCAAATTTTCTATTCAGGTCTGGTCTTTTCTTTATAAATGCTTGGAAGTCTTCTATTTTGTTGAATGACCATACATTCCCTTGTAAGAACATAGTCAGTTTTGCTGTGTAGTTGATTCTTGGTTGTAGACCTAGTTCCTTGTTTTCCAGAATATTATATTCCATGCCTTTCGGTCCTTCAGTTTAGATGCAGCCAGATCCTGTGTTATTCTCACTGTGGTTCCATGGTATCTAAATGACTTCTTCTTGGTGGCTTGTAATATTTTTTCCTTGGTCTGATATTTCTTGAATTTGGGTATAGTTCATTCCTGGGTGTTGTCAGTTGGGGATTAAGTACAGGAGGTGATCTGTGGATTCTTTCAGTCTCCACTTCTCCCTCTTGTTCTAGAATATTGGGGCAGTTTTCTTGGCTAATTTCCTGTATATGACACCCAAGTTTTTTCTTTTCTCATGGTCTTCTGGTAGACCAATGATTCTTAAGTTGTCTCTCCTGGAGTGATTTTCTTAATCTTCTGTTTTGTGAATGAGATGCTTCATATTTTCCTCAATTTTTTCATTCTTTTGGTTTTGTTTTATAGTGTCCTGCTGCCTTGGGAGGTCACTTAATTTTAGTTGTATTTTTATTCTTAATGACTGGATTTTATCCCTGGCTTTTTGGTCATCTTTCTCATTCTGGTCTGATTTTCTTTGGAGGTAATCTTTCATTCTCTTTACCTTGTCTCTCATCTCCTTTTCCTCATCTTTAATCCTCTTTACCTCAAGTTTCATCTCCTTTGTCTCATGTTTCATCTTCTTTGCCTCATTTTCAAGCTGGTTGATTTTGGCTTTCAAGACATTATTTTCTGTTTCCAGTTGACTTATCTTAGTTTTTAAGTTCTTTCCTCAATTGTCTTCAGCCTCTCTTAATTGTGTTTTGAATTGCATTTTGAGTTCTTCCAAAGTCTGTATCCAATTTTCTGGGATTTCTGTTTTATTGCTTGATGTTCCCTCCTCCTTCTCTGTTCTGTTTGCTCTTTGTTCATTGCCTGTCTAGAAGCTGTCAATTGGAATTTCTTTTTTCTTTTTCTGTTGTTTGCTCATATTTATCCCTTCTTTGCTCCCTGAAGTTGTCTGTGCTCTTGTTCCTCTCATTTTTTTTTTTTGGTTTTGGGGTTTTCTGTCAGTCTCCCCTCTTGAAGCTTTGTCAGAAGATCTCTCAGTGCAGTCTGTGGGGGAGGACTGTTGAATCTTGAGCATCCATGTCCTCTGGAAGCTTTTATTGGATTAAAGTCCAGCAGTCTGTGGGGGAGGGGTTTTGGAGCTTGAGCTTCCTTGATCTCTGAAGAATTTTGATGGGATTTTTTTTTTTTAGCTGGGTTGGGCTGGAAATGACCTGAGGCCAAAACCTCCTGGAAGGCTGGAGCAATAAGAAGGATCTCCACCACTGTGACCAGGATGTCCACTCTGTGCTCCCTTTCCAGCTCCTTCACCACCACCTGTGTTTGACACTCTGAGCCTGGCACAGCCCAGCCCACAAGATACTCCCTCCAGACCAGAGCCTTTGCCTGCCTGGGGGTTCCCACTGCCACTGGAGGCTTAATGCTCTAGGTGAGGGAGATGTCTTGGGACCTTCCTTCTTTCTTCCCCTTCAACCTGAGTGTTTTCGAATTCTGGCTTTTTTTGGGGGGGCATACCTTTTGAATTGATTCCAGCAGGAGGATTCTTTGGCTCTGTCTTATTGTTAGGTCTGATTTTCAGGCCCCTAGGAACATTTAGTTTGTAATTGGTAAGGAAGGGTTTTCAGAGGTCTGAACTTTTGCTGCCTCTATGCCACCATCTTGACTCTGTCTCCCCATAAGTGAACATTTTTGCCAGAAAAAAATTATTCTTAAAAGTAGAAATAATACTCTGCTGAACTAAAAAAAAAACAAAAACAAAAACAAACAACCAGATGTAGTTCTATTGGACAAACCATGGAGAGGCAAAGCAGAAACATCTCTTAACAGGCCAATTTCACAAGTGAGTTTTAATGCAAAAGTAACTTGGAATACTTGCAGTAATTTTGTAGTATGTCCAGAAAAAATTCAGTATCGCTATATTGGATTCATATCAGAAATACAAGAATGTTTCAATGTTAACAAAACAAATAGCATAATTAACCATATAAAAATTAAAGAAAATTCATAGCTTTCATTTTACAAACCAGGTCAAAGTGAGGATGCCATTTCTCCCTATTTTTGATGCATTTCTTGAATTATGAATACAATATTAATAAGAGAAGAAAATTAAAGGTATAAACACAGGAAAAAGAGAAATAAAATTATCTATTTGCAGATAACAACATGGTATATTTAAGGTCCAGTAAATCACTGATGAAATCAATTGAGACAATTAAAAGCTTCAGTAAACTAGTTGAATAAATATAAACCCACAAAATCATCAGGATTTCTATGTAATACTAACAAAAACAGGAAGAAATGATAATAGGGGAAATGACTGGCAAACACTTGGGATGCAGTGGATGACCTTGGCATGTTGATGTCTGATCAAGCTCTAAACACTCCATAGCACCTGTTTCAGCTGCCTTCACAGTCTTTGGGACAAATGTTCTCATCTCCTCATTCCTCCAGGTGAAATCTTCACATGCTTGGGGTAGACAAGAGTGAGGCTTGTTAGTATTCCTCAACCTACTTTAGCTCACCAGTCAAGAAGGTTTTCAGAGTATGGCTGCTGTGCATTCTATAGCTTCTTGGAACCACAGATGAAAGTTGAGAGACAGGTAGATATGAAAGGTGGATGAACAGTCCAGAAAAGGGCTCAGCAAACCCTCATACTAGATGTACTAGTCCTCTCTGAACACTTCACACACCACATATATTTCATATTATTGAAATATATTATAGAACAGAAGTAATAAGGACTATTCAGTACTGATTAAAATACCAAAAACTAGATTGGTGGAACAGATGATACAAGAAAGAAATAAAACTGGTGGAAAACAGTGGTCCAGTGTTTGATAACTCCTGGATATATATGGCTAAGAGAAGACTTCCTTTTTTTTGTCAGAGTTACTGAGAAAAGTGGAATGCAGTTTGACATAAATTAGATTTAGACCAAGACATTACCATACACCACAGAAAAAGGATACTTGATCTGAATATATTTATTCCCTTGATTTATCTTTCTTAGGTTATTGTACAATATAATTCAATAGCATATATTGGCAGGTAGGTGACAGGGTATGGGGTGCAACATAATTCAATGACATTATATATTAGCAGTTAGGTGACAGTTTTGGGAGTAGGAAGGCAAGAAGCCCTGATTTCAAATATAGCCACAGAGATTTACTTACTCTGTGCCCCAATGTAAATCACTTAACTTTTGCTGGCCTCAGTTTCCTTATATGTAAAAATGGGAATAATAATGACAGCTATATTCCATGGTTATTGTGAAAATAAAAAATAACATTTTAAAGTGCTTTGCAAAGTGTAAACTGCCATATAATGTGGTTATTTTTATTATTTTTACTGTAGGTAGAATTTCTAACAATATAAAAAAGGTAATGATGATAATGGACATCTTTGCATTA
The DNA here is from genome assembly GCF_027887165.1 of Monodelphis domestica. NCBI lineage: Eukaryota > Metazoa > Chordata > Mammalia > Didelphimorphia > Didelphidae > Monodelphis > Monodelphis domestica. The sequence continues at coordinate 247,825,223 of NC_077233.1, forward strand.
ACCATGCTCCTATTAGAATTCCCTCTAGTTAATTCCTATTACTTATAAAGCTTCCTTTGATTGCTTCCTACCTGAATTTTTCCAAGCTTCAAATGCTGGTCTGAATCTAGGTAACATTATACATTTGACCACTCTCTTTTCCTATATGTTCTGTCTTCTCTGGATTTTCTTGTCACTGTTCTCTCCTGTCTCTTCTAGCTATGACTACTTTCCAGTCTTCATTCTTCATCATCATCCATGCCTGTACTCAACTGTGTACATCAACTGTGTACATACTCCAAGGATTTGTCATAGGCTCTTTTCTCCTTTGTTTCTACCTCTTTTCAATTGGTGGACTCATCAGTTTCCATAGTCTCATTTATCATCTCAATGCAAATACTCCCAGATCTATGTAATGTAGGAATTAATTGAGTAAATCATGCTGACTCCATCTTGTAAACCAATTTTGAATCTAGCTCAGTCCCTCTCTGTTCAATTATGGGTCAAATCGGTTTCTGTCTTATGAAGAAACTTTATTCAATTGTGGAAATTGGGAGAAAACTTTATTGCATTGTTTTAATCTAGTCCTGAGTGGCTGGGAAGCTGGATCATCCCTACTTATATCTAGAGACTATTAACTAAGGTCCTTGGTTATGCCTACCAGAGAAACAGTCAGATCTAGACTGATGCAAGGAGGTTTCTCACATTTAAACATCTCAAGCAGCTCATATATCTTATCTGAAAACTGACCCTGTACTGGCCAATAAGTTACTGTTTCCTCATTCTTTTGATGGAATATTTATCCCTGATATATTCAGATCACTGAGGGGGAGTGGCACACTCCATTTTCTGATTTCAGGGAATGGTACCTGTTTGCTCTCTCCCTCTTAACTTGGGAAACTCACAAACGTTTTTCCATTTGGAAATCATATTACCCAATCTTGCATTCTGGTTTATATCCTGTTTTTCTTTTAATGCATAAAATCTGTCTTCCCCTGTATTCAGAGTCCAGTGCCAAGCGGAGGAAGCTTGGTCCAGATTCATTTGCTATGCAATTGGCATATATTGATTAATAGATTGTTATGCCTAAAATCTCAAATCTTTGATTCCTCAGTTACTTTAGAAATTCTCCTGTCACAAGCCTGAGATTTTCTTCTGGGCTCTGGTCCCCCATTGTGATTATCCTGTTAAACACCAAGAACTAGATTTATTATGAGCATCTCAAACCCAACCTGTCCAAAATCAAACTCAACATCTTTGTTCTCCAACCTGATTTCCTTTTGAATTTCCTTATTATCATCAAGAGTACCATCATCCTTTTAGTCACCCAGGTTTGTCATTCTTGGTGTCATCTTCAATTTTTTCCTGTCCTTTAGCCTATATATCCACTTACTTCTGAGAACTTATCATTTCTATATCCACAGTATCTATATTTTACTTCCTCTTTTCTCTACTCACAGAGTCCTAGTTCAGGCTCTCATCAGCCTTCTCATGGCAATTGCAATTAGTTTTTTATTTGGTCTCCTTATCTCAGCTCTTCCTACTCCACACAGAGTAAAAGTGACATTCCTAAAATGCAGGTCTTATCCCTCTTTTCTCAGTAAATTCCAGTGACTCTCTATTTAGGATCAAATTACTCCTCTGTCTTTGCCAACTCTTTAAAATGTCTTTTTCCTTCCTTTTGAGTCTTATTATAAAACATTTTACTGTATGCATTTATTGTGATAAAACCAATATGTACCAATGCTACCTTTTTTCGTATACTCCTTATCAAGACTAGATTGTTCCCCAAAATCCTGACTGGCCCCAGAAATGAGTCAAGGTTCAAGCTGTGCTTCCCTTATTGGAACTTCATGGTGACTGCTGGCCGTGTTGGTTACCCTGGGGTATTATAGCATGGCCAGCACCCTTCAGACTTGGTTGATGCCTGAAAACCATGAGTCACCATACCCATCCTAGGTGAAAGGACCCATTTTTTATATGGAATCATATAAAACAATTATAAAGTACTTATTGTGTGCCAGGTACTGTGGGGACAGGAGGACCACATCTTCTACTGTATTCTTACCAAATATCATTTGCTATGTTGGGACTAAGTAAACTTCACTGATTTATGAACACTTCATTGCATACCAGCATTGTAATTGCACTAAAAGGGTGCCAGGATCAAGTCCCTCCCTCATCTCCTTATTATTTGATGTTCCTCACATGTTATGCTTAATTGCACATCTCTATGCCTCTGTATTGACTGTCTCATGTGCCTAGAATGCTCTCCTTCTTCACTCCTGTCTCATTGAATCCCTAGCTTTCTTTAAGACTCTGCTCAATCAAAAACTCTAGTAATCCTTTCTTCTCTGTTAACATTCTCCCTCGTATTCCTTGTGGCATAAGTTCTAAATACACTCCTCCCTCTATTAGAATGTCTGCTCTACAGGCCAACGATTGTTTCACTTTTGTCTTTTTACTACCAGAACATGACACATAAGAGACAATTTATAAATATTAATTGGTTAAGTGACTCTAGTGAACAGTTAATGAAACATATCTCACAGCAAAGAAATGGGCAACTACTAAAGGAACATTATATACATTTTCAGATCCAGATGTGGTCATTTCATCAGAAGATTTTGTTTCTTTTCTTTGTTATAAGGGAAAATTCAGTGGCAGGGAGGTTGTTTTTCAGAGATGACTGTGGTAGAAATAAAAATTCATAAAAGTTTATTTCATATATGTATTATATGTACTATACATGTATGTGTTACATATATGCATGTAGGTTTTCTAAATCTATATACATGAAATAACATTGCATTCCCCATCACTAGAGTTCTTCATGTTGGTTGACCACTTTTGTCAGGATTGAAAAAATGCTGGATTTAGTGTGTAAGGGCTTCATATTGGATGTTGATTCTGCTAAAAGACTGACTGTATGACCAACCTTGGGTAAGCCCCTTTATTTCTCTGAGCCCAAGTTCTTCATCTTTAATGAGACATTGGACTAATTGGACTGTAACTAACTGTTCAACTCTGGTTCTAAAATTCCCAGATCCCTCTTCTAATCTCTTCCCTGTCTAGCTTAACTTTTATAGAGTTTCCAGACTATCTATTCTTATACATAGACTTGACTGTGTCGTTTTTCATTCATTTCTATCTGATAAGTATTTATTGAATGCTCACTATTTGCAAGAACATTATGGCATAGATTCTAAGGATGCAAAGATAAAAATGACACAGTTCTGAAAACCTGAAAACTTTTTCTTTAAAATCCAGTCTATAAGCTGCAACTGGTGTGTAGGAAGCTATAGAACTTGAAGACTAGCTGCCATTCTTCATCAACATTTCACTAATTATAATGTAGACTTAGTATAGTGCCATAATTATTATCAGTTAATTAGACCTTAAAATGTATCTTTGATAACACTACTGGCATTTAATCATGCAATAGGTAACGTATGAACATTATTAGTGGGACATATGACTACAGTGAAGCATAATTAAATTCCTTTTTGTTTCCTGATATCTCACTGATTGTGATAATAGTCTTGCAATTAATATACAGCTGACATGGAAGTGAAGGTCACATCAAATTAATAGTCTGTAAAACAATTACACATTTCGGCAAAATGTTTAAAAAGCTTATTAAAAAGAGGGTACAGAAAATGACTTAAGTGGATGATCCTTCCTGTTGTCATTCAGCATAACTGTAAAATAAATAAAGTATCTGGTTTTAAGCCCAAATTACACAATTTATGAAATGGTACTCAAGAGTGAGTGTCAAGAACACTTTAGAAGGATAGTGCAGAAATACAGAAGTTTGAAGGAATAGTAAGCTTGGGTGAAAAGAAACAAGGTTGACATGGATGTATACATTTTTGAGTTACTCGTGGGGCATTCAGGGAGAGTGGTACTTTCTTTTCTTTAGCTCCATCCTTTAACCCTAGGTGACCTGAGATCCTACACCGTCTCTGAATTAGAGGAGGTCAGGCAACCACCCAGTTACCTCATCTTCAAGCCTACTTGTTATGCTCTCAGGCAACTCAGGTGAAAGTCACTAGAACAAAGAGCAGTATTTTCCATTGATTAAAACAGTGACTGCTCCCAGAACAGTACCATACAGATTAGTAGTATGGCTCTATATGGCTTCCCAAATTATAATCTCAGTGTTGTGGCTCTGTGTGATTTCCAAGATTATAATCTCTTTGCTCTGATTGAAGACCATTATATGAAAAAAGAACATTTTTGACAGTGCAATCTAAATTTCTATTTCTTGGAAAGTGGAAAGAAAAATACTGATCAAAATGGTAAATTTATACCTAAAAAAACCAGGTAAATGGAATGACACTTTAAATGAAGCAAGAGTTATTTATTTGAGTGAATTGCTGAAATCAAAGCTAAAATTAGAAATCTGGGAAATCAGGACTTTGTCCCTAGGGCAGTGTTGGTTAAGGTTTTTGAGTGCCCAAAGGGCAAATTTGGGCTGTCTGTGAGCTCCCCTCCCCCCATTATACGAGAGAGCAGAGGGAGGAAGTACTTGCTTTGGGCAGCTGGATTGAGGGGTGAGGCATGAAAAATGTCCTCTAGTACTGGTAGGAGGGGTAATGGAGCAGCTCCCCAAGTGCTGGCTGGGCATGTGTGCCAATACTTTGCCAACACTGTCCTAGGGCATAGGAATTGAGAGTGTGCAAAATTTAGCACATGTATTTATTCCTTCAGTTAAACAGAAGTCCCTGAAAAAAACCAAACTATTTTTCTCTCCCATCCAAATGAATTTGTCTTAATTACTTTCACTTTTTTCTCAGCATGAATTCTGAAGTTGATTTGATGAAGGGCTTCAAGCTGCTTATATAAGGCTTGATATGTGCTGCTTGCCCTGGGTAACAAAATTACTAGTTATAGCTCAGCATGTTGAATCTTTTTATAAAGATGAAGAGTTGTTATCTATGTGCCTCTTTCTGAATCTGCTAGGAAACAGCTGGAATTCTGGGGGAAATCTGTGTCTTGAATAGTTTTGTATGCTACATAATGCCTGGAAGAGTTCTTTACACATAGTGGATGTGTAATGTTCAATGCATGGTAAATGAAAGAGAATGGTAAATGCAGTTTGTTCTGCCTTAGTTGAGTCTTTTTCAAAATTGAAGAATACATTCTTAATTAGAATGTAAGCTCCCTGAGAGAAAGAATTTTTATTCTGTGGCTTCATTCTCTTATTATCTCCACATCATTGGAAACTTAGACTCCACCCATGGATCCCTCTAGCTTGAATAGGTGAACCCTTTTCTTAATCTTTCTTGGAATTGGAACTTCATGCCAATTCCTTCAGTCTCTGCCATTTGCTCCCTGTGTTTCTTCCTCACTGTTTTTCCAGCACCCCTTTATAGGTTGTCTTTCCTCATTAGAATATAAGGAGTTTGAGGGCAGGCATTATCTTGGTTGCTTGTTTTGGTAGTTAACCCCAGTGCCTGGCAAACTGTCTGTATTTTTCTTTTTCTCTCTCTCATCCCCAATCTCTCACTATCCATTTGCCTCTCTCTCTCTCTCTCTCTCTCTCTCTCTGTCTCTGTCTCTCTCTCTCTCTCTCTCTCTCTCTCTCTCTCTCTCTCTCTCTCTCTCTCTCTCTCTCTGTCTGTCTCTGTCTCTCCCCCCTCCTTGTCTGGTCTTTTGATTTGTGTCCTTAGCACCTAACATAGCTTAATTTTATGACTCCTTAGCTTCTTGTCTAATACTTGCGATTAGTAAGTGCTTAAGAAATATTTGTTGAAAAGAATTAGTTGAATTCCTTTAGAAATTAATTCAATATTCTGATAAGTAAGGTACTTTATAAGGATAATGGATTGATGAAGCTGAAAGCACATATGAAAAGAATTTTGCTGTTATACAAGAGAGAAATTTTGCATAATAGGAAAAATTATTTTAATGATGATACCCAATGAGCAAATATACTTTTGATTTAAAATGTATTTACTAAAACATTTTTAAATTTGGGTTTATCTGACAGATTAATGTATTAACATCTATTATCTTAGTTCTTGGTTCTATTTAATAAAAACAAGAAAATTAGCTAAAATTTCAGTGACAATTTCATAACTAATAAAGAAACCTAATGCTTAAGGCCACTTTGAAAGAAATCGTGTTCTAAGATCACATAGGTAAGATTCATCAGTCATTAGCTGAAAGCATTCCACTTGTAAACATGATTCTCATTTTTCTATTAGCATTGAAAGGAAATTCATTTAAAGACATCATGTTCTATAATTTATCTTTGCCATTTCTCCTACAGCTGATAGACAATGACTTCTTTTTGGTTGATGGTAATCCAAGTGCTGCTGTTTCTTTTTATTGCTAAATTTCAATATGCTAGTCATGATATTAGAAAGTTCATAAACAATGGTGGAAAGATATGAAACTCTACTTTTTTCTTTTCTGGACCAATGATAGTTGGAGCCCAAAGCATCCTTGTATTATGCTTGTTATTGATTACTTGACTTTAAGTCTTTGGATGAACAAAGAAAGTACAGCATAACAATAACTCCATGAAATCTCTCCTCATGAAAAAAGAAAGGAAGTAGTAAAATTGCTTTCATGAATAATTGTAGAAAGATGAGAAATTCAGATGGAAATTCTTTAAAATAGAAGCAAGACATTTGAGCATTTAGAAATTTAAAATCAGAATGAGTTATTGAGAGCAGGATCTTGTATCTCTTTGTATCCTTAGTACTTGTGGTCAGTCAATCAGCAAATATTTATTAAGAGCCTACTGTGTGCTTAGTGCTTTGTTAATCTCTTGCTAATTAATTGTAAGGAAGCTGGAAATGTAAATTCAAATAATTAGATAATCTTTAATCACTATGAATTTATGTTTTAATGAAGGAAACAATGGCTAATAAGATTGTAACAAATAGTGAACAATTCATTTTGAGATGCAAGCAAACTAGCAAACCTTATTCTGAAACAAGATTTTGTAAAAACTAATTATTGATTTCTGTTATGCTTTTATTCTCCAAATTCATCTATTAGCTGCCACTAGAAAACATATCATTACCAGAGACAAGTCACACAACATCAGGGGCTTGTGGATAGTGATGAGCATGAAAATTTCAAGAGGACCACAAAAACATACCTACTTCCAATTCTTTTTCCTACTGGCCATAATAGCTTCTGTACTTTCTGTCTGATCTGTCATTAGACTTAACACTGGTTTAGACGAAGTAAGCAAGGAATTATCTCCTGAAAGCCAGAAATGTTATCTGGAAGGGCAAAGAAGGGCCTGGATAAGGCCTCTTATTAACACATAAACCTACATTATTGTTTTCAGTTTAGGTAGTTCTTTCCTCAAAAGGCTGGAGAACCTGCCACCAAAGGGATCAATACAGAATCTTACAGATAAAAAAGACCTTAGAAGTCATCTAGTCCTGTAATTCTTAGCCATTTTTATCAATAACTTTTTGCCAATTTTTTGAGGTATAAATGCTTGTATTGAAAATTTAACAATCATTAACCACTATTAGCTGACTAGCATATTTTCCCCAGGAGCAGACTATTTTGTGGGGTAATGCATTCCACTTTTGTTCAACATTTAATACTAAATAATTCTTCTCTGAAATTAAGTGAAAATCTGCCTTCTGGTTATTTCTACCAGTTGTTCTAGTTATACTCTTTAGTGCTACACAGTATATCTTTATTTAATGATTTGAACATAAGCATCATGCCTCCTCTTTGCTAAGCTAAACATCTTTTTTACTCTTAATGATGCTATTAAAATGTAGTTTTGGGGTCCCCTTATAATCCTGATTGCCATCCTTTGGTTTCATTTCAATTGTTGAAATTCCTCTTAAAATGTTGAAAGTAGATGTTGAGTAAGGGGTGGGATGCAGAGGGAATACCAGCGTGAAACTGACAAACTCTGGGTGACATGGACAGCATGGGTACCAATCTGAGTGATGCACATGCACTGGGTCTTGAAGTAGAGAGAGGATATATAGGTGAAACAGTCAGGGAATAGGAAGAAGCATTTTGGAAAGAAAGACCCTGAAGAAAATTTATTCTGCCATCTTTCTTAGCACGAATCCTACTCACCTATATGGGAATTCATAGAACAGAGTGACATAGAATGAGAAAGTATGTTGTTCAGATGTTTCAGTCACACCCGACTCTTTGGGATTCCATTTTGGGGTTTTCTTGGCAGAGACACTGGATTGGTTGACTGTGTCTTTCTCCAGCTCATTTTATAGATTAGGGAACCAAGGCAAACTGGGTTAAGTTTGCTCAGGTGCACCCCACTCTCTTCAGGTTTAGAATGTTGGACAAGCCTTTATTAGCTGAGAGAAAGGGAAAAGGGAAAGCACAGGGTGACATATACTTTTCTACATTTAAGTGGCAATATCTGCTAACTATTAAAAAGCATAAGATCTCAAAGCACCATTTAAAAAAAAGATTTCAAAGCACTATTTAAAGCACCATTTCCCACTGCCAACCCATATCAATTCCACTAGTAATAATTTTCTAATTCATTTGTTTGAGACCAGGACAGAGAAGAACATGTGAAGTACCAATAAGGACTTTTAGAACAAATTGCCTTCTGAAACTCTGAAAGTATCCTTGCTATAAGGTCAAAACTGGAAGACTGAAAGTCCAAGGAAGACATTTTTGACATCCAGATAGTAAGGAATCTTTTTTTTAATGTAGGGAGTATAGAGTGAGTAGAATGTGGATTATCTAGAGAAGGTAAAGGAAGCAACTCAAGTTCATGCACAATGACGTGAGAGATGAATCTTTGGGGGCCAGATCAGATGTGATTTCCACAAACTAGGAATTGTACTTTTGATTATAAGTTTGGAAGAGAGGTTTTAAAAGTTTGGAAACTCAAACAACCTTGTCATATCAAATTTCTCTTAGGTTAAGAGCTGGAAACGTGAAATAACATTCAATTTTGTCAAGATTAAATTTGCTAATTCAAAGGAGAGGTAAAAAGGGGTCAAAGAGAGGATTAAATGCTTCAAAAAGAGAAACTTAGAAATATACTAGTCCTCATGATCTCTCTCTCTCTCTCTCTCCCTTCCTATCTCTTTTTTCCTCTGTCTCTCTGTCTCTGTCTCTCTGTCTCTCTCTCGGTCTCTCTGTCTCTCTCTCTCTGTCTCTCTGTCTCTGTCTCTGTCTCTCTATGTCTCTGTCTGTCTGTCTCTCTCTAATACACACATGCTTTCATGTAAAACAGTTTATGTCAAGTTTTTTCAGACCACTTTTTATTATTTATTTAAAATCCCTGTATATTTCTATATATTGAAAAACCCATTAAACCAGAGTTCCTTAATTTTTTTGGTGTGTGTAATATATCTCTTTGGTAGTCTGATGAAGCTTAAGGGCTTCCCCTCAGAATTACATTTTTAAGTATATATATATATAGAGAGAGAGACTAAAAACCGAAGGTTTATGAAAGTAAAGCTATAATTTTTTTCTTCATCCAATATCATAGAGCCCCTAAAATCTCTCTATGGACTTACTGGCTGCTCATGAACCCCAAATTAATAGCTCCTAGCTAGAGGAAAGAAATGCATTTGAAGAAAAAAATAGGATTATTGGCATATCTGAGAAAGAACTAGCAAGAGGCAAGACCCAGGGTCTAGGATGAAATTGGGTCCTAGGCAAAGGAGAAAGAATTATCTAGATTTTTTTAAACTTAGTTCATCTTTGGATGGGTGGATCTCTTTGACATCAAGTTCTGCTATCAAGACCCTTAACACTGACTGCCCTGTCATTTTTCTCTAAGGCAGCCTCTAAGTTAGTTACAAACAAAGTACAGTTTGAGGATGAAGAATGGAAAATTCCTCTTACCGAGGTAGCTTTAATGGAGGAGGCAATCTTTTAACTGGAATTTGACTTTGAGGGATGGGAAGGATTTCAATAGATGGAGTTTAGGGATGGAGAGATGAGAGAGGAGGGAGAGCATTTTTCTAGGTGTAAGAAACCACATGAGCAAAAGTGTAGAGGCAGGGATATACAGAGTGCTGAAAACTTTGTTTGGCTGGAGTTCAGCATATGTGGCAGCTAAGAGTCTTAGTAGATAGAGTGTCTGATGTGGAATCAGGAGGATCTTAATTCAAATCTTGCCTCAGACATTTAGCAAGGTTGACTGGACAAGCCATTTAACTGATCTCAGTCTTAGTTTCCTCCTCTGTAAAAAGGGGTTAATTATAGTGCCCACCTTCAAGAGTTGTTGTGGGGATCTAATGGGGTGAGAGGTAAAGCGTTTTGTAAACTTTCAAGCTCTATATAAATGCCAGCTATTATTAGCTTGAGAGGAATGGAGCAAATCTGAGGAGGAATGTCATTAATATACTTAATTGATGTAAATGGAGATTGGAGTTTAGAAGATCGTAAGGATACATCTTGGCTAGTAAAACTGGATGATAGGAATTAAAAAAAAACAATAGGATGGGGTGATAACTAGATTTGTTTGTTAGCCTCTAAGGAGGTGGAATTTAGCCAGTGAAGGAGCTAGCCACTAAATATTGGCTTAATGGAGTGTTTCTTTACTGACAGCAGTTGAACATTTTTCAGGGACTCTTTGATGATGACTTTGGCTGCTTCTGGGAGGAAAACGATGAAGGTGGTACAGTGGCCCTTTCATAGTATAGCTCTGCTGTCTCTATTCAATTTGGTTGAGAGGTTGGGTAGTTGAGTTGACAGACAGAAAATGATTTGAGGTCAAGAAGTTCTGCAATTTAATCCTGCCCCAGACATTTACTGGCTGTGTGACCCTGGGTGAATTGTCCAACCATTCTGAGTCTTATCTGAAAAATGAAGACTTCAGAGTTGATGACTTATCATGTCTGTGCCAGCTCTCAATCTCTGATCCTATGAGAAATTGGTCCATAGTCCTGAGCTGTACCTGTGTTGTCTTTGGCTCTCTGTGACCAGAGGAGATGAGGGACAGCTCCCCTCAGGAGAGTCACAGGATCTGGACTTATCTAAGAGCAGGGCTAAATTCCCAAGGGACCCTCACACTCAGAGATGTCAGAACCTTCACTTTGAAGCTTCCTAGACTTTGAATAACTTCCTAGTTGCTGGAAATATCTCATTAGGCAGTGATTAATGCATTTTTATCACTCTTTTGGGTACCTGAGCTACTGTTACGAGGGGTTATTGCAATATGCAATTTTAATTGATTTGGCATTACTTATTAATATAAGCAGCCCATAAATCTAAACTATTTTATTTACATGCAAATTGTTTAGCCCTAAGGGAACACTGGAGAACCATAATCAAAGCTATTTGTTGCAGTCATAACTCTTTTAGGTTTTTATAAATAGTCAATGGAGTGAAATATAAAGTAGCAGGATTGTTCTAAGCTTGGCTCAGATTTTCCTAAATGGGAGACCTTGGGCAAGTCACAACTCTTCTTTTCCTTGTCTCTTAGACAAGGGTTTTGCAAATTTTAAAACATATCATAAATTTCAATTATTATAATTAGTAATTATTAGAACTAATGTGTCCAAAGGAATTAGGACTAAATAATTTTTAAAATTCCAGGCTTTCTGAGTCTATGAGAACTAAATAGAGACAGGGAGAGAAAAAAAAAATTAAAGCCTGATTTTCCCAATATAAGAAGGGGCTGCTGCCACCTAGCTCCAATGACATGATAAGACATTCCATAAATATAGAGTCAAATGTTTTCTTTCCTCAACCCCAAACTATGCATCTATACACATTAACGATGGTAGGGTATGAAAAGCTGTGGTCCGGAGGCCACTGAAAGTAATTCATTTCAAAGGAAACCATCACACGTAATTTGACACAATTGAACTTGTCTTTAACCTTTTGCTATGATTTATGTGATTAGGCCATTGAAAGAAGTGGTTTTCAAAAGTGTGATTAAAACACTTTGAGGAAATAATTTCTGTCTTCAAGCACCTTGTAGGCATTTTTTCAAGTGTGTGTCCTTCCTTATCATAAGGAGAGCAGGGAAAGGGAGGAACATTAACTTTTAAGCATTGTCTTGGATTTTGACAAGGGACGAAAGTCCAGGAGAGCAGCGGTTATAATTCCATAATTTTTATAATTTTTTATAATTCCATAATTTTTTCTTTCTTTTTTTCCTTTAAAATTTTTTCCTTTTTAAAATTAACAAGCTGACAGACATAAATAAATAGGATCACAGCCATATACAAATAGGAAAGAAAAAGAGAATGTTATATAAAACTCTAAATGTCTATTATATGCAAGTTGGTGTTTATAAATATATAGAATAGATTTAATAATATGTATTTAATATAATAATACCTATATAATAAATTAACCATAACTCCAATACTGTTTTACTTGTCTTTTTTTCCTGGGCTTCCTTCTGCTTGATTTTCCATATTTTATACATATTTCCTTGATATTCTTTTAAGTGGTTCAGTGGATAGAGCATCAGACCTGGAGTTAGGAAGACTGAGTTCAAATCTAGTCTCACATACTTACGATGACCCTAGGCAAGTCACTTAACCTCTCTTTGCCTCTGTTTCCTCATCTGTAAAATAAAGATAATAATAGCACCTATTTCCTGATGTTGTTTTGATGATTAAATGAGATATGCATCATCAAGTGCTAACAAAATGCCTGGCCCACAGAGCCTTATACTAATATTAACCACTATTATTGCTTATTTTTGTCATCACTATCAATATTTTCCCTTTCTACTCTCCCTCTCCACAATAATACATTTTCTCCCTTCAACAAATATAATTAGGTAAAAAGTGATCAATTTATTGGTTCTTTTGGAAAATGTCATTCCATACCTCTAGTTTATGACTTCTTTGTCAAGTGGTAAGAATTATCTTTTATGATTTTATAAAATGATTTATAATTATCTTTTTATATATTTTATAAATGATCATTTCTAAAATGATTTTATAATTTATCTTCTAATATTGTAGTGATTATTTTGATCAGATCCCTTAAAACCTTTCAAAGTCTTTTCTCCCCTTTATAATGTTGTCATATAAATAGTCATACTCAAACTTAATTCAGTCTGCATCAGTTCGTATCTTTCTACATTTCTCTGAATCCATCTATTACAATAAAACTTCTGAGGTATAATATTATATTATATTCAGATACCATAATTTGTTCTTCCATTACCTAATAATGGATGAATTATTCATTTTCACTTTATGTTACAACAAAAAGTACTGTTATAATTATTTTCTGTACATGTGGAATCTTTTCATCTTTATTTTATCTCTTTCAGGTAAAAAAAAAACTACTAATAGTATCATTGGGTAAAAGAATATGAATAGTTTAATGGATTTTTTATTATAGTTCCAAATTCTTTTTCAGAATAATTGGACCATTTCACAGATCTGCCATTAGCACATTAGTGCACTTGTCTCCCACAGCCCCTCTAAATTTTCATTTTCATTTTCAGTCATCTTTGACAATATAATGGATATAAGGTAGAACCAGCATTATTTTAATGTGAATTTCTCTTATTGCTAATGATTTGGAGCATTTTTTCATTTGGATGTTGATTAGCTTTCATTTCTTCTTTTGGGAACTGTCTGTTCTTATCCTTTGACCCTGTATCTATTGCGAATGGTTCTTGTTTTATTATGTGAATCAATTTCCTATGTTTTTTAAATCTCTATTAAAACATATCAGACCTTTATCTTAAACATTTTCTGCAAAGATTTTTTTTCCTATTTAACTGTTTCCTTTAGCAACCTAAATGCATTGGTTTTATTTTTGAAGAACCTTTTAAGGCATATGTAACCAAAATTGTCCTTTTTTCTACCTATAATCCCCTCTTTCCTTTGGCCAGGGATTCTTTCCCCAACTACTGTAGTGCAAAGTCTCTTTTCTTCTTCCTTTGGTTTGTTTGATCTCTAGTTTGATGCAGCCTTCTCTATCTTAGTTCTTTAGCTGTTTAAAGCTCATTGCATTCTCCAGTATAAGGTTAACCTTAGTTTCTGTCAGACTGTTTTCTAGGTTTCCTAGATATTTTTGTTGAGTAGTAAGTCTTTATCCCATTAGATGGGGTTTTTGGATTTATAGAACATTATGGTACTATGTCTGGTTGCACTAGGTTTTTGTGAATCCAATCTGTTCCACTGATCAATGTTTCTATGTTTCTGAACAGAACTAAAATCGTCTTGATGATTATTCCTTTAAAGTCAAGATTAATATCTGCTACTGTTAAGCCCCTTTTCTTCCACTTTAAAAAAATCATTTCCCTTGGGCTTCTTGATCTTTTGTTCTACCAGATGAATTTCATGTTTTTTCTGACTCTATAAAGTAACTTTTTGACAGTTTTTCCTTTTTTTTTCAAATAATTTATATAACATTGAAGCTAATTCTTCTCTTAATATCTGTTCAAAATGATTTGCTGGTAACTATATCTACTCCTGAGTCACCCCTGCCTTTCCCGAAAGTTCTTTTGTGGCTTATTCATTTTCTTTCCTGCAATCGCATTATTTAAAATGTCTATTTCTTGTTCTTTGAAACTGGATATTTTATTTTTTTGCAAATATTCATCTACTGAATTCCAGCGATAAAATAATTTCTACTAATATTCTTTATTTCCTCTTGTTTTATCATACACCCTGCTTTTATTTTTGTTACTGACAAATTAATTTTCCTTTCTTTTTAAGGATCAGATTAACTAAAACTTTATCTACTTTATTAGTTTTTTAAATGGCTCATTGTTTTATTCACCAATTTAATGTTTTTTTAAAAAAGCTTTCAATTCTTTTTATATTTTCTTTCATTTTCAGAATTTCTATTTTTTTAAACCCTTACCTTCCATCTTGGAATCAATATTGTGTATTGATTTCAAGGCAGAAGAGTGGTAAGGGCTAGGCAATGGGGGTCAAGTGACTTGCCCAGGGTCACACAGCTGGGAAATGTCTGAGGTCACATTTGAACCTAGGACCTCCTATCTCTAGGCCTGGCTCTCAATCCATTGAGCCACCCAACTGCCTCCCAGAATTTCCATTTTTTAAATTTAGTTTTTTCCTACTGTATTAGGTATTCATTGATCTTTTCTTTCTTTAAAACCCATAACTTCTGTCAGTATCAATTCTAAGACAGAAGAATGGAAAGAACTAGGTGACATAGGCTAAATGACTTATCTAGGATCACATAGTGAGGATGTATCTGAGGTCATATTTGAACCCAGGTCCTCTTGACTCCAGGCCTGGTGCTCCATCCATTGTGCTTATGAGTTGCCCTGTCTTTCTCTTCTTTTCATGGAAGAGTTTAAATGGAAACAATTTCAGCCCAAGAACTGTTTGGCTTCATCTCCAAAGTTTTATGTTACATCATGGTCATTTTCAGTAATGAAATTAATTATCTTCTATAATTGACCTTTAGCCTACCAGTTCTTTAGGATTAAACTATTTAGTTTCCATTTGATTTGGATTCTTTCTTCAAATACCCTTAATTGATTGTAATTTTTATTGCATTGTGGTCAGTTAAGAATATTGCTTAATATTTTTTATTTTTAGCATATTTGTGACATTTTATACCCTGAAATGTGATTAATTTTTTATAACTATGCCATACTGAGGAGGATTAGGAAGAAAAAGGAAAGGAGCATGCATTTATTTTGTACTGACTGTGTGCCAGGCACTACGTTAAACATTACAAATATTATGTCATTTGATGCTCACAACAACTATACAAGGTTGGTGCTGTTATTATCTCCATTTTATAGTTGAGAAAACTGAGGTAGACAAAGGTGAAATGACTTGATCAGGTCTTTTTTTTTAACCTTAAACTTCTGTCTTAGAATTAATCCAAATAACTGTTCCAAGGCAGAACAGGGGTAAGGGCTAGGCAATTAGTTTTAAGTGACTTAACTAGAAAGGACCTCCCATCTCCAGGCATGGCTCTCTATCCATCGGGCCATATTATTGCCTTTTGCCCAAGTTTTTTAAGTTCTTGAGGCTGGATATGAACTCAGGTCTTCCTTCCTCCAGGCTTAGGGCTCTATCCACTGTGCCACATAGCCTCAGAGATAGAAATAAGTCAAGGGAAAAAAAAGAGAAAGAGAGAAGATAAAAGAGGAAGAGAAGACATCCCAGATAGTCAGTTAGTTGATGAGCATTTTTTATTGGCCAAGTGCCAAGAATACAAATACAATATGAGAGACAGTTCCTGCTCGCAATGGGCTTACATTTTAATCAGGAAAGACTGATTAAGAGGAAAATGAAAAAGTAGGAGTGGTGAGAAAATGAAGTTACCTAATAGAGAAATTCTGGAGAAGAACCTGGAGTACAGCTTGGAGAAGAATGAAGACCTGGACAGCCTGGATGTCCTCTTTAAAATGGAAAGTTTTAGGAGAAGCCAGCCAATGAAAGGAAAGGCCACAGGAGCAGAGAAGTTCAAAATGAGAAGTCTAATGATGGAATGAACTTCTAGTGTGAAGAGATTGACCTGGGATAATAGAGACATTCTGGAGAGACAAGAGGTGCAGCCCGGAGAGTAATGCAGATATAGCCAATATATGTATTACTTTCTATTCCCATTCTGTAATTGTCAGAAATCTGTTGTGTTTAAGTTTTCTAAAATTCTATTCATATCCTTAACATCTTCCTTGTTTATTTTTTTATTTATCTAGTTCTGAAAAGGTCGTGTTGGGGTTCCCAATGATTTGAATTTTGTTGCCAATTTTTCCTTATAATTCAGTTAACTTTTATTTATAAATTATACAAAATTTATTTATTTTTAGATGTGTTTGTCATTTTGTACATATATATGCAATTAACCATTGATGTTATTTTATTTTCTATAGTATCTTTAGGTGAACTATAGTACTGCACTCTTTTTCTTAGCTATTATTTCATACTGTTGTTTTATCTGGTATCAAGATTGCTATTCCCATTTTTGAATTTTCCCAAAGAATAATCAATTTTGCTCTAACTCCTCATTTTTACTACATGAATTTTCATGTTTCATATTTTTTTGGGTAAACAACATATTGTTAGTTTCTGTTTTCTAATTCTCCTACTTTCCTACTGTTTTATGTATAAGTTCATTCCATTCACATTCAGCGATGATTGTTATTTATGGGTTTCCCCCTACTGTACCTTCTACTTTTTCCCTCTCTTTCCTCACTTCTCTTTGCAAGGAAGGAGATGGAGAGAAGATACTGAAAAAACACTGCTATTTTTTTTAATAGTTGAAGCATTCTGTTTCTATTCCTCTACCCTGATCACTTCATTAAGTCTAACTTAGACCTTTAGTTTTTATTTTATTTTAGTTCAGTTTAGTTTTTATTTTAAGTCATTTCTTAGTCATGTCCAACTGCTTATAATCCTATTTAGGATTTTCTTGGCAAAGATACAGGAATGGTGTGCCATTTCCTTTATGAGTTCATTTTATAGACTAGGAAACTGAGGCAGACAGGACTAAGTGACTTGCTTAGGGTCACATAGCCAGTAAAGTTAGAAGACTAGATTTGAACTCAGGAAGGTGAGCCTGACACGAAGCACAGAACACAATCCACTGGGCCACTCTATTTTTTATACTTTCGTTCTTTTTCACCTCTCTTTTATGTTCAACTCTTTGAATATTTGTTTTGTTTGTGACAATTCCCCTTGAAGTCAGGGACTGTCATTTGCCTCTTTTCTTGTCATTTGCCCAGTGCTTAGAACAGTCCCTGGCAGGCAGGAGGTGCTTTGGTTTCTCCTCTCATTTCCCTCTTACTATTTGTTTCTTGTTTAGTTAAATGTATCTATACAGCAGATTATCTTTCTCTCTATCTCTGATATACACACATATATGTGTGCATATATCTCACATCTTCTCCAGTTCCCCAAATGCTATGTTTGGCATTCAAAGCCCTTCATAATCTCTCCCCTCCTACCTTTCCAATCTTCTTACACCTTAATCTTTGACACATACTCTGATCCAGTGAAACTGGCATCCATGCTGTTCTACAAACAACTCATTCTATTTCTCCCGGCATTTTCTCTGGCTGTCCCCCATACCTAGAATGCTCTCCTTCCTCCATTACAACTATTTCTTTCAATCCTCTGAGCCAACTAGATGCCCCCCTAAAATCCCATTTCCGACAGGAAACCTTTCTCAATCCTTCTTAATTTTGGTGTCTTTTCTCTCTTAATTACTTCCAATTCATCTTGTATATAGTTTCTTTGCACATATTTATTTGCAACAGGTCTCCTCCATTAGATTGTGAGCTCCTCTAGGGCAGGGACTATCTTTTGCTTCTTTTTGAATCTCCAGTGCTTGGCAGAGTGCCTGACATGTAACAGGCAGTTAATAAATGTTTTATTACCTGACAAGGGGGGAGAGAATATGCAATCTTTTAATGGTCCCCAAATGGTCTGATTTAGGGTTGTCTTGATTCCTTTCTCCCTACCTCAGCAATTCTACAGGTTTCTGATACAGGGTCAGAACCATAATAGCCAACTGCTGACTTTGGCCACTATTAGTCAGCTGGGACTCTCTCCTAGTTCAGCAATAAGAACTACTTGCTCCCCTTTGGTCTAGGATTACTGCCCTAATTATTCACCTGTAGGCTTCTGACTAGGCTGGAGTTTGCCATTAAGACTCTACTCTCTGTCTTTCTACTCTGTCTCTGTCTCCTGTGATTCAGATAAAAGCTTGGAGCATGAGATGAGATTGATGCTCTCCCCATCTGTTCTTCTATATTTGAATGTTCTCCATGTGCACTCCAATTATGCAAAATGGTAGGTTCCACTGCCTTCCCCTTTATTTCTTCCCAAGTTTATTTCTTTTTCCCATATTTTCTTTTCTTTCTTAAAAGGAACCAAACCCAATTTTGACTAACCTATACCCAATTTTTTTGTCTATGTTTGCTAATTCTCTCCATGACCATTGAAGACAATGAGATTCTAAAGGGACAATGTTCTCCCAATATTAGAATATAATTACTTTAGTATTATTTGATCATTTTCAATTATTCAGATATTATTAACTTTCTAGATTTCTTTTGATAATATTTTAAAGTTTCTACTCAGTTCTGGTTTTTCCAACAAGAATGATGATAAGAAGTCTATATATTAAAGATTAATTTTCCAAGCTGTAACATTTACTCAGTTTTATAGGATAATTATTCTTGATTGTAAGCCTTTATCTTTTGGAATATTATATTCCTAGTTTTTTTTTCTTATAAAGTGGTTGTAGTATAGTCTTGTGTGACCTTGCCAATGACTTCCTGTTCTTTGAACTCCTTTTTCTTTTTAAAAAATTAATTTGTTATATTAAAATTCCCAGGTATTTTCCTATCTCCCTCCCCTCTCTATACTAACAAAGGCATAATTTGATAAACACACAAACATATATATATATATATATATATATATAAATTTATATCTTGCCTGTTTCTATTTATCAGTTCTTTCTCTGGAGGTAGATGTATAAAAGTTATGCTTCAAACAATATTTGTTGCTATATATAATGCTCTCTTGGTTCTGCTCTGTTCATTCTTCTTAATTTCATGTCTTTCCCCATTTTTTAAAAACTCACCTTCAGGCCTGAAGGTAGTTTTTTTATGACCTAGAAAATCTGGAATTTTATTATGTCATTCTTTTCTCTGTAACTCTCTTTGTACTCATTGTATAGATAGAGGGATTTTTGTCTAGTCACCCTAAGTTTCTCTTAATTCACATTCATTGTGTTCAATATTTTCATTTATGAATGTTTTTTCCTGCTTAGGGCTTTTTTTTTTTAATTGCTTGAAGACTTAAGATCTTTGTACATACCCTGTACTAGTTTCCATGGAATGAATTCTCTCCCAGATTCTTCCAGCTTCTAGTCATCTTTTTATTATCAATTCTTAAACTAAATAGAGGAGGCTTTATTTCTATAACTCTTTAGTATTCATTTGTTTGACTGAGATCATCTAAAATCTTTTCATTTTCTTCTTAGCCATATTTGAGAGGTAATAGAGTAGGAAGTGAATTGATTCTATTTTTGAACTGAATCACCTTCACCTTTTTTGGAGCTGATAGGAGAGGGAAGTAAAGAACTGGGAGGGGGGTAGAAAATCTTTGTCCTCTTTTCTATGACTCCTGGAGGTCTGGTGGGTATATATGGGGTAGCAGCAAAAATCTGCCTGTTTAGTCCCAACCTTATAGTTTCTGGTACTTCTAGTGGTGACTCAGGATTTTTTTTTAAGAACCCATGCTATGTCTTTTTCACTTAGCAAATGCTTCTTGACTGGCCTACTATTTCTCTTGTTTTCTGTTGTAAAAACACTACTGCCATTAGGCATACTATCATGAATTAATACTTAGATAAGATGACCTTAGAGGCCATTTATCCAAGCTCTTTACTTTATAGATTAGGGAACTGAGGCTCAGGGATTTTAAATGATTTGCCTATGGATGTCTCCAATGATCTTTAATAAATGAGATTCTTTAAAAAAGTATTCTCAGAACCAAATTAATTAAAAAAACAATCTATGTCATATTACATTTGAAGCATAAGTGTGTGTCTGTGTATGTGTGAATGGTGTGTATTGGAGGGGGGAGGATACTGTGGGATTGTCTGAGAAAATATGCCATTTTTTGTCTCTTACTTGCTATCATTTATACTTTTAATCTGTCTTCTTTTGTTATTGCTATAGTTATTAAGAGGCAGGATAGTTTAGTGGAAAGAACATGGAATTTGGGGTCAGAGGACCTATGTTCCAATTCCTTCTCTCTATTTATTGCTTATGAACTTAGGCACCTCCTTGGACCTCAGTTGCCTCATCTGTAAAATGAGACAGTTGAAATAGATGACCCCTGAGGTTCTTTGTGACTCTAAATCTATGGTGTTGCCAATAGGGATAGACCCTGAATTCATGATTTCATTGTCATAAGGAAAACTCAGATAATCAAACCTATCTCTAAAATGTAGAGAGGAGACCTTATCTGCAACTTAAAGATAGTCTTATTTGTTCGAGAACACTGAAAATTGAAGTGACTTGTCCAGGGTCACATAGTCAGGGCTTGAATCTTGGTTTTTCTGTCTCTTTTGCAAGCCTCAAAAGGCTGGCAGTCTTCAGTTTTGAGTTCTTTTCCTTTGCTGGCTTTCTTGGAATTAGAATCATCGTGTCGTGTCACTGAATCACAGCACTTTCTCTATCAGCAGAAAGGGAGTGAGTACATTGAGGTTGATCCATTCAGGTTTTATAGCTCACTGAACAGTGATTAACATTTAAAATGTATGCCAACGTGTCTCCTAATTAAAGTCAAATAATATAAGACTTTGAACCTATTCATTGCCTTTGGAAATAATCAGAAATAGAGTCTGGCTGTCATGAAAAAGTCATTATAATCAATGACCAAACTCCCTTCCACTCCTACTTTTGAGCTGCCCTGAGTTATTCTCCAGCCAAGGCCTTTGCAATTGGGGCAGAGAGTGCTCTGATCTCTTGTAGTGACTTCAATTGCTATGTAAATTATCGTGGATTCAGAAGAATGAAAATCACCTGGCTCCTATCGGAGCTGAACCTCTAAGTATGATCTTGACCTGTGGCGATGGGAAACCACAGTAGACCTTCCAAGGAGTACATGTTTCCTTAGAACCAGAAGAGATTTTCTAGATGTCTGATTTCTAAAGAGATCAAGTAACTGGTGAAACAAAGGATATTTGAATAGGGAACACTGGCCTTCTCAGCTTGGCTTCTTCCTTTATACTTTCCTCCTCCTCATCTTTAATAACTGCTGTCGAATCATTAAAGCGAGAGCTTGTTGAATTAGATTTAATTATGCTGTCAATCACATTGTGTCCTCTATGTACATGTTGAGGTATAAGTAGTGTGGCTCACTCATTATTAAAAGGAAAGCCTTTATTTAAGTAGATGCTATCCTTGTCATTCCCACCCCCCCTTTCCAATTTTGGAAAGATGCAATTCAATAATTAATTTATTCAGCAAGTATATATGTCTACAGTATACTGGAAACTGTTATAGGCCCTGGGGGAAATACACAGTTTAGAAAAAACATAGTTCTTGCTCTTATGGATAATAATAATGCTTATTATTATTAATGATAGCCAGAATTTATACAGAGATTTAAGATTTACAAAGTATCAAATCAATGTTATTTACTTTATCCTCACAATAATCAGGGGAGATAGGTGTTGTTATTATTATTAGCATTTGGGGAAACTGAGGCTGGCAGAGGTTATGACATGCTCAAGGTCACACAGCTAGTAAATGTGGATGGTCAGATTTGAAATGAAGTCGTTCTGACTTCAGGTCCATTATTCCATGCACTGTACCACATAGCTGTAGGGAGACGATGATAGGGACCCAGATTGCATGAATACTTCACATTCCATAAGGCCTCTGGAGAGATGTGTGGATGAGAGGATTACAGCCTGCATTATAAGGATTTGTTGAAATAACATCATGCAGAAAGAGGATGGAATTCTGCTGTCAATAGGGGAGGGGCTAGAACCTCTAGCCAAGAAAAGCAGATCAGCAGTTGGAGAGAGGATTCTTCTCTCTTTTGAAATTGAAGAGAGAGGAGCATCTTGCTGACCTCACTCTGCTGTGGTCCCTCATCTCTCTGAAGAAAATCAGATTAGCCATCATTCCTCAGCAGTGGATAGAGACTTTCTCCTTTTGGGGAAGAGAAGAAACTCTCCACCCAAGAAGATTTGCAATTGCCCTCTTATACAACTGGACATCCCTCTCTATCAGGAAAATCTAATAGCCTGACTCTACAATCTCACCAGAGACTCTGGTCCCCAGACCTGAACCCTCAATCCCTGAGGGGAATTTGGGTTAAAACAGTCATTAGGGATCCCTAATTTTCCCTCCACCCCAAACCTTACCTTACTAACTTAACTACTAACAAACCTTACCATTCCTAAGTACTCTAAAGAATAAACAGATCTTGCTACTGAAGTCTTTAACTTGTTACTGAATATCTTATTCATTTAATGTACCAAGAGGATCAGGATAATAGCTCTCAAGGGAAGAAACCAGAAACCAGAGACTGAAGGGAATTTCCTCCTTACCTCTCAGCTCTGCACCTTGATCAAATCTCTCCCCTTTCCTTGTGTAGCTCTATTTAAGAGAGGACGTGGTGCTTCTTTTTGTCTGTCCCCCCTTCTCTCTTAGACCTTTCAGACTTTAGTTCCTGACTCCCAGCTGGTACAGATGCCAACTGAGGAAAGAGTTTCATGCATTGCAAAGGCTAGAACGTTTAGAGGTTAGGGAAGGCTTTTGAGTTAGGCTTTAAAGAACAGCTAGGAATGAAATAGGTGAAGGTGGGGGGAGGAAGGTCATTCCAGAGATGGGAGATGGGGTGAGCAAAAGTCTCCTTGTGGTTCCAGGGTGACTCTGTTCTTCAAGGCTTTGACTCTGCAGCACAAATTCTACTAGGTTCCACTATGCTTTGAGTATGGGTTTTATATCTGCTTTGTGAGGACCAACCTAGCTGAGTTTTGCAAAGCCCATTCATTAAAAGGAGCCCATCAGGTGAATATATAAAAGTATAATATATAAAATGCATAAATATATAATTCATTAAAAGAAGGCTATTAGGTCAAATAAAAGAGTTGGGATTTTTTAAATAAATGAGATAATATATATGTAATATATAAAATCACAGGTTTTAGATGAATTAATGGATAATAGATAATAATAACAGTGCTTTAAGATTTGCAAAATTTTTTTGATTGTATTATCTCACATTGAGCCATACGATAACCTTATGAGGCAAATATCATTAACATCTTGACTTTATAGATGTGGAAACTGAGGCTAAGTAGAATTAAATGATTCATCCAGAGTTGAATTGCTAGCAAATATCTACAGCAGGATTTGTACTTAAGCCTTCCAGACTCAAGGGTCAGTGCTCTTTCCCTCTGCTACCTAGCTGCTTAGAAGAATTCATACAAAATAGATGATAAGCTTTAAAATTACAGGTTTAGATTTTTGTTGTAAGTTTGATTTATAGCATAAGTGAGGTTATGGAAGCCTTTAATGGTAGTCGTGGTGTGTGATGGAGGAGATAGGATGAGGTGGGAAGGTTTTGATGACCACAGGTTTAGTTTTTGGACTATGCTGGGGAATTGTCAACCTCTCTGGAGAGGCATCTTTCATTAATGAGGGTCTGATGACTGTGGGTCACAGATGGGAGGCCAATGTGAAAGTAAAGGGATTTATTAGCATACTTAGGAATCTATTCTTACTGATAGCAAATTCAACATTCTTGTGGTGCAGGTTTGGTTTGTAGAACCCTTCAAGTGCATTAAGGACATACAGCCAACCAGCAGCATTCTGTGGACACAGGATAGAACAGTAAAACTATTTCACAAGGGAGGGAGGTGTAGAGAAAGAGAGGAATCAGTCAAGGGGGAAAATAGGACTATTTGGAATGCAAATGGGAGGATTTATTATCAGAATAAGAAAACTTTCCCTGTTCAAGGTCAGGAGACAAGGAGAAGAGATCAAATATATTTACAATTGTGAAAGTAGTCTTTTTAGACAAAACTGCAGAATCTTTTATCTAAGGATAACAGATAGTTGGTACAGCAGTGGATGACCTTGTATAGGAATTCAGGACTTTCTTATATTGGGCTAACCTGTAGTTGGAGAATTTCTACGCTATTAATCCATCAAAATGTGAAATGATTCTATTTTTATCCTCCATCCCGTCTCCCCCACAACAATGAAATTAAGGTTTGGAAATTAACCTAATATGTGAAAGAGAGACAGACAGACAGACAGACAAAGAAAGACAGACAGAGAGATAGACAGAAGCAGAAAGAGACAGAGACAGAAACACAGAGACAGAGACAGAGAGGCAGAGATAGAGACAGACAACAAAGACAGACACAGAGACAGAGACACAGAGATAGAGACAGAGAAAGAAGACTGAGAGAGAGACAGAGTCAGGATTAGGGAACCCTCATTCCAATTAAAGTATCTAATATATATATATATATATATATATATATATATATATATATACTCAAGTTGTTGTTTTTTTGTTTGTTTTTTTTTTGTAACTGGACCTCTGATTTCATTAATTTACTGCAAATAACTCACTTAACAATACAAATAAATACATGTGAGTACTGTAAGAACTCTTAGAGTTATATGAAGCCCTGAGACATATATACTTATGAAGAAAAAATGAAATAATATTTTAAAAGAGCTTCACAAATCATAAAATGCTATATAAGTGCTAGTTGTTTATTTTAATTATTGTTGTTAATTCTGCTATTTGTCAGAAGAAGCTCTCTAACACAGTTTTTCCTGGCTCTGAGGTGAGCTGTTGATTCACTGTGCCATGCTGGTTCTCTTCAGAATGTTAGCCACATTCATTGCCTTAGGTGGTGAAAAACCTTAGTGTAGGGGAGATTTGACTGTACTGTTGGTCATATCATGTCTTCTGAGTATGTAGTGATGCATAAATAGTGTCTGTCTTTCACTATCACAAGGAAAGTTTGTTGTTCTTTCCAATCCAATCACCTTCCTGAATTTGGGATTCTAATGGGGTTTGGTATATCTTAAGCTTAGTATTTTAATAGTCTAATGCCCATTTCTGCATTTATTCCTCATAGCTCCCTGTGATATGCAATTCAATTCAAGAAGCATTTATTTAGTACCTACTATATGTAAAGTCCTAACTAATCACTAGAAATACCCAAATGAAGTAGGACATAGTTTCTGTTCTTAAAGAATTTATGATATTGTAGTAAGAGGAGAGAAGTACACATAAATAAATGTGACATGAATATGATGAAATTCACAGGAATGGACAACAGAATAGCATCACAAGTCAAGATGGGTCTTGAATGACAAACTAAGAAATTTCTATTTTATTCTGTAAACAATGGCGGACCAGTCACTGAAAGTTTCTGAACAGAGCTGTAATAGTTAGAACTATTGTGTGTTGGCAAGATTTCTTTAGTGTTTGTGTAAAGGACAGGTCATATTGGGGAGAAACTAGAGGTATGGAGAAAGTTTGAAAATTATTTTAATAGTTTGGACTAGAGATAAAGAGAAACTAGGATACAGTAGGGAAGGATAGTGCCATTTTTGTTTTGCTTGGAAATAATTCAAAGTATAGAAAAACTCACTAGCTTATTATGCATATTGGTTCTTCTGTGGCTGGTTTTGAATTTTAACTTTAGATCTTTAATTTCTAATTTGTTTCTTTCTTCTAGACTATTCTGGAATTCCTAAAATAGTCTATCAAGGCTATGGCCTCAATAAGGCGACTAGAGGAACAGTAACTATGCTTTCCAACGTTATACCTATTTTGGAGATAGTTTCTCTTTTTATTTAAAACAAATCAGTCAAAGAAATAGGGTTGCTTAAAGGAGAGAAAGCAGAGGAAAGTCATCTTCAAGAAAAGGGAAAGAGACCCTGGAAGATGCAAACACACGAGAGAGGGCATTTAGTCAGGGGATGAGAAATTTATGGATTCTGAGAGAAGACACTTGGTGTGGAGATGGAAAGGCTTAGAAGGAAAACCCATGTCCAGGAAAAGATCAGACCTTCAAATAAGAGGAAAAACCTACCCTCTTCTCTCCTGGTCCTCTTCTTTTTTTCTCTTCTTTCTTCTCATTCTTTTTTCCTCTTCCTCCTGCTTCTCCTTCTTTTCCTTCTCTTTCTCCTTTTCTTCCTATTCCTCCTTCTCCTCTTCCAGTTGCTCTTTTCCTTTCTCTAATTTCCTTTCTCATCTCCCATCACAGTAATTTAAATACATTATTATATATACTAAATATATATTAAATGCATTAATATAAACACATGAAATACATTAAATCAAGGTAAAGATACTTTGCTTTCCCTTTTGTTGCTAAATATTTTCTCAATACTGAGCACTTTAGTCTGCTGCCTCCAAAGCAAAAAGGATATATGAAAAATTAGGGAGGTGAAGTTCTAGCTAAATAAATAGATGATAAAATAATATGAAGCTGCCCGTGATCATTTCAAGTCTCCTCATCTAGGTACTGAAAGAGTTGACGTGATTTCTGAGCCTCTATCAGTGACATTTCAAATATCATGGGAAATAAGAAAGATTTCATAAGATTGGAGAACAGTAAATGTTTCAATTTCAAAATAGGGAAGCAAACAGAATCTTGCAAACTAAAGCTTAGTTTTTCACAGGCTCCCAGTTTGGGGGGGTCTCTAAGCATTGGCTAATAGTTCTTTTTATCAGCTAATCATCTGGTTTCAAAATTGCAAAGATAGAACATGTTGTTTGGGAGCCCCTGCCCCTGACCACAACACTACCCTGTATAAATGGTATGCATTGCTCCATAAAGGCTGTTGACACAATAGGTCTTTGGGACATTAAATGTGTGGTCATATTCCTCAGAATAAAAATAAAACTTAAGGTTATCCAATGTATCATTTTACTAAACAAAAATGAGATCTAGAAAGCAAAGAAAAATTTATCTTCATCTTGGGAAAATAATTCAGTTGAACAAGAGATTTAAGCAATCCGGTATTCCTCTCTGAAAGGACTGATCTATAAAAAGAAAGAGTTCCTCTGTGCTCTTTGAGAAAAAAAAATCTTGTTTTATTTACTGCTTTTCTTGTTTAGATCAAGTATTTTTTTGATGCTGTGAAGTATTCTTTTGGTAAGCTTTGACTAAGGTATTTATTCTTTCTTTTAATTTTTGGGTCTTGAGGAATTAATATGGGGAATATGGTTTTTCTTTTCTTCTTTTTATCTGGATCTGCATGAGGCATCTCTGGTATGGAAATTTAAACCACCAATTCACATCAGCAATCCATCTATAACTTTATAGTTTTTCTGCGGATGGTGGGCTACTAAGAGCTTATATGATCTGATTATGGTCCACAGTGTGTTAGAGGCAGTAGGATTTGATTCTGGGTTTTCATGTCTTGAAGGCTGACTTCCTATATAATATGCATAACACTTTTTTTTTTAGATTCTTAGGTAGACAGTGTAAATTAAG
Source organism: Monodelphis domestica (assembly GCF_027887165.1). NCBI lineage: Eukaryota > Metazoa > Chordata > Mammalia > Didelphimorphia > Didelphidae > Monodelphis > Monodelphis domestica. The sequence continues at coordinate 247,853,111 of NC_077233.1, forward strand.
TCAATTTCTCTGTTATTCAGGATTCCACTAAATAACTATGAATCATTGATTTCTTTGGATTCCATTTCTACTTTTGCTTATTTTAAAGATATTTCATTGTCCTACCAAGGGTCAAAGTCGGAGTGACGCTGAGGTTTTCTCTTTCTATGCAAGAAGTACACAGAAGATGAAATAAGGAATCGCTAGCAATTTTACCATTCTAGCAAGAGTTTTGGAGATATATTTGAAAATGTAAAATTAAAATATCTAGATAGGTATTAGTTGCCTACCTCAATAACTGTGGTTTAGTTTTTATAATGTTTTGGGAGTTGAAAAATTAATTTAATAATATAATACTCATAATAGGTATATATAACTATGTAGTAAATATGTTTCTGTTATACATTTGATTATATAGAGCATATTGGTATAACTCAAGTTTAGGAAAATCTTTTGTATAGAGAATGCTTTGTTATTTGATTCTCTTTCTTGTTATCTATGTCATTTCTTCTTTTAATGAAAACTTTTTCTATTGGATTTATGTGGCTTTGGTAGGTCTAGAAATAGCATACATGAAAAGCAATTCATCATATGGGGCTTGGTCCATGTGTTGAATAATTATTATCTAAAATGACTGTGGAATCTGATAGTAGCTAAAAGGGGGTACTGCATGATTAATAAACTGCAAAATTTAAATAATAAAATTATCAGAACAAAATGTTTAAGTTTTTCTACTTGATATATATTGAGTAAAAATTAATAGATGTATGAAATGAAAATCTCTTCTTTTGCTTTAATTCTCCTCTGCTTCCTCAGTTAAGCTTTCTCAGTTATTCCAGTCTTGGTTAATTATTTTATCTTTTGGTAAATGACCCATAGTAGAATTGGGAGGATCTGGGGATATCAAAACAATGGTAGCAGCTATTGGTTACATCCAAATGCAAATTATTTACTAACAGACTTCAGGAATTAAGAGCAATACAAACAGGAAGCCCCAAATAAATGCTTTTAATTATGATCTATGTGGACAATGAAAACTAAAAACTGATTTAAATGAAAGCTTCTCATAAGAACTTAATTAATCTGTGAAGCTCCATGATCATCAAGACCATGAGTCCTTTGCAATTTTTCATCACAGTAATCCTTCCAATCCTGAGACATAGAAAGCAGAGTTCATCCACCTATCATGCTTGTTCCAATTGCTAGTGTCTGTGGTTCCAGTAATATATACAACTTTTATATATATTTGAATAAACATATTTATTTCTAAATATAATTACATATATCTTGCAGTGCATTTTTCTTTTTCTTTTTTTTGAACATTATTTTATTTGGTAATTTCCAAACATTATTCATTGGAGAAAAAGATCATTTTCTTTTCCTCCCCCCACCTCCCACAACCTCTCCCATAGCCAAATGCGCGATTTCATTGGGTATCATATGTGTTCTTGATTTGAACCCATTTCCATATTGTTGGTATTTGTATCAAGGTGTTCATTTAGAGTCTCTCCTCAGTCATATCCCCTCAACCCTTGTAGTCAAGCTTTTCCTCGGTGATTTTACTTTCATAGTTTCTCTTCTGCTTGTGGATAATGTTTTTTCTCCTAGATCCCTGCAGATTGTTCAGGGACATTACACCACCACTAATGGAGAAGTCCATTACGTTTGATTGTACCACAGTGTACAGTGTTCTCCTGGTTCTGCTCCTCTAACTCTGCATCACTTCCTGGAGGTTGTTCCAGTCTCCATGGAATTCCTCCACTTTATTATTCCTTTGAGCACAATAGTGTTCCATCACCAACATATACCACAATTTGTTCAGCCATTCCCCAATTGAAGGGCATCTCCTCATTTTCCAAGTTTTGGCCACCACAAAGAGCGCAGCTATGAATATTCTTGTACAAGTCTTTTTCCTTATTATCTCTTTGGGATACAAACCCAGCAGTGCTATGGCTGGATCAAAGGGCAGACAGTCTTTTATTGCCCTTTGGGCATAGTTCCAAATTGCCCTCCAGAATGGTTGGATCAATTCACAACCCCACCAGCAATGAATTAATATCCCTACTTTGCCACATCCCCTCCAGCATTCATTACTTTCCTTTGCTATCATGTTAGCCAATCTGCTAGGTGTGAGGTGATACCTCAGAGTTGTTTTGATTTGCATCTCTCTGATGATAAGAGATTTAGAACACATTTTCATGTGCTTATTAATAGTTTTGATTTATTTATCTGAAAACTGCCTATTCATGTCCCTTGCCCATTTTTCAATTGGAGAATGGCTTGATTTTTTGTACAATTGGTTTAGCTCCTTATAAGTTTGAGTAATTAGAACTTTGTCAGAGGTTTTTGTTATGAAGATTGTTTCCCAATTTGTTTCTTCCATTCTGATTTTAGTTACATTTGTTTTGTTTGTACAAAACTTTTTTAATTTGATGTAGTCAAAATTATTTATTTTACATTTTGTGACTCTTTCTAAGTCTTGCTTGGTTTTAAAATCTTTCCCTTCCCAAAGGTCTGACATGTATACTATTCTGTGTTCTCCTAATTTACTTATAGTTTCCTTCTTTATGTTCAAGTCATTCACCCATTCTGAATTTATCTTGGTGTAGGGTGTGAGGTGTTGATCCAAACCTAATCTCTCCCACACTGTCTTCCAATTTTCCCAGCAGTTTTTATCAAATAGTAGGTTTTTGTCCCAAAAGCTGCGATCTTTGGGTTTATCATATAGACTGTCTTGCTGAGGTCACTTACCCCAAGTCTATTCCACTGATCCACTTTTCTGTCTCTTAGCCAGTACCAAATTGTTTTCATGACCACTGCTTTATAATATAGTTTGAGATCTGGGACTGCAAGGCCCCCATCATTTCTGTTTTTTTTTCATTATTTCCCTGGATATCCTTGATCCTTTGTTATTCCAAATGAACTTTGTTATGTTTTTTTCTAAATCAGTAAAAAAATTTTTTGTAGTTCAATGGGTATGGCACTAAATAGATGAATAAGTTTGGGTAGGATGTTCATTTTTATTATATTGGCTTGTCCTACTTATGAGCAGTTAATGTTTTTCCAGTTCTCAAGTCTAGTTTTAGTTGTGTGGAAAGTGTTTTGTAGTTGTGTTCATATAGTTCCTGTGTTTGTTTCTGGAGGTAGATTCCTAAGTATTTTATTTTTCTCAGGTGATTTTGAATGGGATTTCTCTTTCTAATTCTTGCTGCTGAGATGTGTTGGAAATATATAGAAATGCTGATGACTTATGAGGATTTATTTTGTATCCTGCAACTTTGCTAAAGTTCTTGATTATTTTGAGTAACTTTTTGGTTGAATCTCTAGGATTCTTTAAGTAGACCATCATATCATCTGCAAAGAGCGATAACTTGGTCTCCTCCTTGCCTATTTTAATGCCTTCAATTTCTTTTTCTTCTCTAATTGCTACTTCTAGTGTTTCTAGTACAATGTCAAATAATAGAGGTGATAATGGGCATCCTTGTTTCACTCCTGATCTTATTGGGAATGCATCTAGTTTATCCTCATTGCAGATGATATTAGCTGATGGTTTTAGATATATACTGTTTATTATTTTTAGGAACGACCCTTCTATTCCTATGCTTTCTAGTGTTTTTAATAGGAATGGGTGTTGTATTTTATCAAAGGCTTTTTCTGCATCTATTGAGATAATCATGTGATTCTTGTTGGTTTCCTTGTTAATATGGCCAATTATGTGGATGGTTTTCCTAATATTGAACTAGCCCTGCATCCCTGGTATAAATCCTACTTGATCATGGTGAATGACCCTTCTGATAACTTGCTGGAGTCTTTTTGCTAGTATCCTACTTAAGATTTTTGCATCTATATTCATTAGGGAGATTGGTCTATAATATTCTTTCTCTGTTTTTGACCTGCCTGGCTTTGGGATCAGAACCATATTTGTGTCATAAAAGGAATTTGGTAGAACTTCCTCTTTGCTTATTATGTCAAATAGTTTGTATAGTATTGGATTAGCTGTTCTTTGAGTGTTTGATAGAATTCACTTGTGAATCCATCAGGCCCTCGGGATTTTTTTCTTAGGAGTTCTTTGATGGCCTGTTGGATTTCTTGTTCAGATATGGGATTATTTAAGAATTCTATTTCTTCTTCGGTTAGTCTGTGCAGTTTATATTTTTGTAAATATTCATCCATATCACCTAGGTTGGTATATTTATTGCCATATAATTGGGCAATGTAGTTTTTAATGATTGCCTTAATTTCCTCTTCATTGGAGGTGATGTCCCCCTTTTCCTCTTCAATGCTGTTTATTTGCTTTTCTTCTTTTCTTTTTTTTAATTAGACTGACCAGTACTTTGTCTATTTTGTTTGTTTTTTCAAAGTCCCAGCTTCTAGTCTTATTTATTAATTCAATAGTTCTATCACTTTTGATTTTATTAATTTCTCCCTTAATTTTTAGGATTTCTAGTTTGGTTTTCTTTTGGGGGTTTTTAATTTGTTCACTTTTAATTTTTTTTATTTGCATTTCCAATTCATTGACCTTTGCCCTCCCTAGTTTGTTAATATATGCACTCAGGGATATGAATTTTCCTCTGAGTACTGCTTTGGCTGCATCCCATAAGATTTGAAAGGATGTCTCACCATTGTCATTTTCTCCGATGAAATTATTAATTGTTTCTATGATGTGTTCTCTAACTAACCGATTTTGGAGCATCATATTATTTAATTTCCAATTAATTTTTGATTTGGCTCTCCATGTACCCTTACTGTTCATTATTTTTATTGCCTTATGATCTGAAAAGGCTACATTTATTATTTCTGCTTTTCTGCATTTGTATGCCATGTTTCTGTGACCTAGTGTATGTTCTATTTTTTTGAATTTGCCATGTGGTGCTGAGAAGAAAGTGTATTCCTTTTTGTCCCTATTTATTTTTCTCCATATGTCTATTAACTCTAATTTTTCTAAGATTTCATTCACTTCTTTTACCTCTTTCTTATTTATTTTTTGATTTGATTTATCTAAATTTGATAGTGGTTGGTTCAGATCTCCCACTAATATGGTTTTACTGTCAATTTCTTCCTTCAATTCTCCTAGTTTCTCCATTAGAAATTTGGGTGCTATACCATTTGGTGCATACATGTTGATTTGTGATATTTCCTCATTGTCTATAGTCCCTTTTAGCAAAATATATTTACCTTCCATATCCCTTTTAATCAGGTCTATTTTTGCTTTGGCTTTGTCAGATATCATGATTGCAACTCCTGCTTTCTTTCTATCAGTTGAGGTCCAGAAGGTCTTATCCATCCTTTGATTCTGACCTTGTAAGTGTCTACCTGCCTTATGTGTGTTTCTTGAAGATAACATATTGTAGGGTTTTGGATTCTAATCCATTCTGCTATTTGTCTATGTTTTATGGGTGAGTTCATCCCATTCATGTTCAAAGTTATGATTGTCACTTGTGGATTCCCTGGTATTTTGATATCCTCCCCAAATTTTGACCTTTCTTCTTTAGCCATAACCTTTTAAGCCAGTGTTTTACTTTAGGTCAGTCCCCCTAGTCCCCTCCCTTGATATGTTTCCCTTTCTAGCCCCTAACTTTTTGTTCCCTTCCCGTCCCCTTCTCCTTCCCTCCCTTTTTGTGTTCTTTCACCCCATCCCCCCCTTGGTTTTCCCTTCTCCCTTACCCTGTTGGATAAGGCAGAATTCAAGATCCCAATGGTTCTAGATGCTCTTCCCTCTCAGAGTTGATTTCCCTGAGAGTAAGGTTTAAGTAAAAACTCTCTTCCTCTCGTTCTTAAGGAGATTTCTTCCCCTCCCCTTCCCATGTGTATCTTTGTGTGAGAATGATTATTCTATTTAGTTGTTTTTTTCCCCTATTTCTTGGAGTATATCTTAGTACCATCAGCGATTCCCCCCTTCCTTTTTCTTTCAATTCCCCCCCTTTCTCTATATCATCTTGATGCCCCAAACTTTCCCTATGCATGATTTTTCTTACTACTCTAATGATGCATACCATTTTTGAGTTACATTACATTTCCCCCACATATTAATATATATAATTTGATATAAATGTAGTCCTTATAGAAGAGAGTTTGAACAAAAAAGATAGCAATTTTCTCCTTTTCCCTTTCCTTCATATTTACCTTTTCAAATTTCTTTTGCTTTTTGTGTTTGGATGTCAAACTTCCCACAGAGCTCTGGTCTTTTCTTTACAAGTACTTGGAAATCTTGTATTTTGTTGAATGCCCATACTTTCCCCTGGAAGTATATAGTCAGTTTTGATGGATAGCTGATTCTTGGTTGAAGACCCAGCTCTCTTGCTTTTCTGAATATCATGTTCCGTGCCTTATGGTCACTCAGAGTGGAACTTGCAAGGTCTTGTGTGACCCTGAGTGGTGTTCCTTTATATCTAAATTGTCTTTTTCTGGCTTCTTGTAAGATTTTTTTCTTTTGCTTGGAAGCTTTGGAATTTGGCAATTACATTCCTGGGAGTTGTCTTTTGGGGATTTAGTGTAGAGGGTGTTCTGTGAACTCTTTCAATGCATATTTTGTCCCCTTGTTCTAGAATCTCTGGGCAGTTTTCTTTGATGATATGCATTATGATATAAAGATTACTGTTTATTTCTGGCTTTTCTGGTAGACCAATGATTCTCAGATTGTCTCTCCTTCCTCTGTTTTCCAGGTCTGTCACCTTGTCAGTGAGATATTTTATGGTATATTCTAATTCTTTGGTCTTTTGACTTTGCTTTATTAATTCTTGCTCTTTTGGAAGATCATTATCTTCCAGTTGCCCAATTCTGATCTTTAAAGACTGGTTTTCCTCTTCAGTTTGGTCTGACCTGTTTTTTGAGGCTTTGAGCTGTTTGTGTATTTGCATATTTTTGTCCGTCAGATTGATGAGTTCCTTTTGCATTGTTTCCCATTTTTCCTACCAGAAGGCTTCCATCTTTTTGATAATTTCCAATTTAAATTCTTCAAGAACTTGTGGAGAATTTCCATTTCTTTTGGAAGGTATTGGAGCATTTGTTTATGTTTCCTCTTCTATCTCCTCTGTATTTTGTATTTTTGCTCCATAAAATGTGTCCAAAGTCACCCCCTTCTTCTTGCTTTTCTTGGTGTTTGGAGGCTGTTGCACCTCTGCACTGTTTGCCATCTCTATGGGTTTTTCTCCCCTTTCCAGTCAGAAATCTGAGTGAGGAGGACTGGCTATCAGTGTATCTGTCTGATGATTGGAGGCTTTAGCCCCAGGCAAATTGTCTGTCTTCCCGGGGAAGCCCATGGTCTGCCCTCCTCTGCCTGCCAGTGTTTCAGGTGTTCCTGCTCTCAGTTCTCTCCAGTTGCTTCTCTGCTGCCTTACTTCCAAGCTCTGAGCCTGGTACAGCACTGTCCGCAAGGTACCCCAGTGCCTTTGCCCGCCCTGAGGTTCCTGTCCTTTCAGAGGCCCTGCACTCTAGGGGGGGAGGGGTCCTGGCCTCCCTGAGCTCTGAGGGCTCCTGATGGGATTAGGTTCAACTGGGTTGGTCTGGATGTGCCCCTGAGGCAAAAACCTCTGGTAAGGCTCCAATGGAAGGACCAAGCCATGGGGCTACAGGCTCCCCCCATCTCTCAGACTGTCCCAGGTTGCTTTCAAGGTGCGCCCTTCAGAACAGCACCGTTGCTGGCCCTGACGTTCATGCTGCTGCTGGAGGCTCTGTGCTCTGGGTTTGGGGGGAGAGGTCCTGGGACCTTCCTTCTGCCTTCCCCTTAGACCTGAGTGTTCTAGCATTCTGGCTTTTGGGGGGCATACCTTTTTATTTGAGTCCAGAAGGATGGTTCCCTGGCTCTGTCCTGTTTTTAAGTTTGAATTTCAGTCTCCTAGGAGCATTCAGTTTGTGATTGGTAAGGAATGGTTTTCAGAGGTCTGAAATTTTGCTGCTTATAAGCTGCCATCTTGACCAGAAGTGCAGTGCATTTTTCTATGTACCTACTGTGTTACCTCAACTGAATAAAAGCTCTTTGAGGGTGGAAATTATTTCATTTTTTTCTTTGTATTTATATTACCTAAAACATAAAAGCATTAAATAAATGATGCCTTCTAAAGATTCCCTGTCACTACTACTTTTTTTTTGGTCTGCCTATCTTATCTCTTAGATGCTGCCCCCCAATCCCCCAATGTTTGGAGAAGAAAGGTTCTTTTGGCTAATCCCTTGCCTTCTTCCAGGTTAATTTCAATTTTATATAGCACTTCAAAGTTCACAAAGTTTTTTTCCTTGAGGTACTTATGTGGCAAAGTAGACTTGGAATCAGGTAGACCTGAATTTATATTCAAAAGTAATCACTTACTAGCTAATGACTCTAGGCAATCACAACTTCTATTTAGCTCAGTTTCTTCAACTATAAAATGGGGATAAAACAGCCCCTACCTCACAGGATTGTTGTGAGGATCAAATGAGATAATTTTAAAGTGCTTAGCACAGTGCCTTGCAAATAGTAGGTACTTAATACATTTAGGTAGACTTCTTCCTTCCTTCCTCCCTCAGTGCCTCCCTCCTTCCTCCCTCAGTGCCTCCCTCCTTCCTTCCTTCCTTCCTTCCTTCCTTCCTTCCTTCCTTCCTTCCTTCCTTCCTTCCTTCCTTCCTTCCTTCCTGCCTGCCTGCCTGCCTTCCTTCCTTCCTTCTTCATACAGTCACACATTACAAATTTGACATTTCCAGATGTGGTGAGATGGAAAAAGCTTCTTTGCTGAATTTTGCTTGGGGTATAGAATTTATACTTTTGCCAATTAAGCCAAGCATTGATTTTCTGGTTCCATTTAAAGAGGGAGTATTCTCTTCCCCCATAAAATAAAAGCACTATGCCCTGGATCTGTTATATTTCCAATACCTCCTGATTTAAGTCCAGGAAGTTCCACGGAGACCAGTGAGGCAGCTAGGAGAGGAGTTTTCTGTCCTAAGATAGTAGATGCAATGTCAGAAATTAAGCTAAGTTCTACTAATTATTTTCCTATAGAGAAAATTATCTTTCATTTCTGTGGAATTTCTTGTAATGTTTGGGGCAAAAAGTTGTTTCTTCTGGGACCTAAATTAAGTTTCCAGCAGAGCCTCTTAGGACACAATAAATCTCCCATTGATTCATATAGTGAAAAACTTTCTTCTCTAAAGTGGAAAGAAAATGAGCATAGCATCTATAAATGTAATTTCCAAAGAGTCATTTTTCTGATTTCAGCTTCACTCTGATTAATATCATGTAGTGTTAGCAAACTAAGTGAGGGAGCAATTATTCGCTATCAGATTCTGAGTTTGGGTGAGAAATGATGGTATATTGTGCATAATTTTTACATCATTAAAAATTAAATCCCATAAGTATAATGATTCAAACATCAAGCCCCAACAATATCCAAAGATGATAAACTATGGAATACAAGAAAATAATTTACTAGGTAATGCTGCAATATTTTCTGAATCTAGACAGATTTTCTGGGGATAAAAGGCAAAATAGGTTTTATATCATTGTCAGTGTCATGTAGAGAGGCAACTAAGCATAGAGGAAAGGAGAGTCAAATTGAAGTCCCACACATTCTGACTCCGTGACTTTGGGCAAGTCACTTAACTTGCCAGTGTCTTAAAGAATTCTGAGATTACAAATTGAAGACTTGTTGCTGATTGGCAGAGGGCATTTCTTTACCCACAGTTCCCTACAAGAGTCATGGGGCAAAAAGTTATTTCTTCTGGGATCTAAATTAAGTTTCTAGCAGTGACTATTAGGGCACAATAAATATCCCATCAATCCTCAAAATTTTTAGCTTCAGAATTTCTTTATGCCCTTAAAAATTAATGAGGGCTTGAAAGAGCTTTTGTTTATGTGGGCATAGTTGTCGATATTTACAATGTTAGAAATTAGGATGTTGTAGTATTATTGTAAAAATAGTTTTGACCTTGTGGAAGGCCTGAAATGTCCCTCGATGTTCCAAGAGGGCTTTGGTCCTGTAAGAAATGATTTATAGCAGGACATAGCAATATAGGCTGGCAGCCTGAGATGGTGCAAGATCAAGATTCCACAGACCTTGGCTGGGTCAGGATTCTAGGGCAGTTGGAAACTTACTTTGTCTCTCAAGCTAGTCAGACTGGAAGGTGGGCTTAGTGGTCTCCTTGAAGAAACCAACTGAGGAGCTGCCACGGACTTTGGATTATCAATTAAGGTTGAGTGAGTGTTCCCCTTCACATTGGTGGACACTGTGAATGGTGAGAACCTTCTCCCTTTCTGGACCTTGTGAGGACATTACATCTTGACTCTGCCGTCTGACCCAACCATCTGGAGTTTGTGAGAATCTGGCCTTGTGGACATGGCTAACCCTTTGTAGTTTAGTTTTAGTTAAGTTCAGGTTTATTTCGGTTTAATACGTAGGTGGGTTAATAGAAGTAGTACTTCCCTAAATCCCCTTCATTTCCCTTTATCCTTTTAATTAAGTATATCTCTGTTATTTATTTTTTTAATGTTATCTTCTGTTAACCTTCCCTGAAACCTTTCCCTAAAACCTTCCCTATAACAATTTTTAATATAACAGCCCACATGGGAAGAACCATTTCCTGGCATTAGAGCAATCACAATCCACAATAAAACATGTTTTGAATCAACAATTGACTGGGAAATTAGAAACCTCTCACAATGGAATAATTTTTGGTGGTCTTTTTATTATACAGTCAAGTTTCTTAGGTTCCTAGGAAGGAAAAATATTTAGTCAAAATTCTTTAGATGTAATGTTATGTAACAGGATACACTGGAATTTTGCTGGTCATTGTTTTCAAGATTCATGCTGTGTGACTGTCCAGCCAGGATACCATTTTATATAGCACTGTATATGATAGAACAAAGAATTCTAGTAAGGGTCCATGCTGTGCTTCCCAACCCCACTTTTTTTTTATCCCTGTGACACACCTAAGAAGATGAAGTCCTTCCTTTTCCAAGAGGACCAACATCACAGGCAATGGCTTGACTTGTGTAGGAATTGGGGTTAAGTTGGGCAAAAGTTGCACAAAATCATCAGCCTTATTCTCTCTTCCAGTCATTGAAGTCTAGTGGCAAGAGAACTGGTGATGGCCAGGATGCAGTGGATGACTTTGACTTCTTTGATGTCTGACCAAGCTCCACAGTGCCTGCTTTAGCTGCCTTCATGACCATTGACAAATTCCCAACTGTCCATTTTGCTGGTGGAACTCTTCACGTGCCTGGTGTAAACATTCCCCTAACTCACTGACAGGTCCATCGGTTATCCCCAACCTAGTTTAGCTTGTAGTTTGTTTAACTGGGATGTGCCTGATGAGCTTGTTACAGCTTCTTGGAAACATAGGTAAGAGCTGGATGAAAGGCAAACACTAAAGGTAGACCTGAGAAGGACTCACCAAGCCCTCACACCAGAGGTATTAGTCCTCCCTGAATAATATGTGGTATATTGGGGAGATCACTGACTAGAGTTCTAGGATTTGAGTAAAAATCTCACTTCTGATGCTACCTGTGAAGCCTTGGACAAATCACCCAGCCTCCTTAAGTTTCAGTTTTCTTATCTTTAAAATAAGGAGGTTGGACTAGATGACCCTTCTTTCTGTAGACATATGATCCTCTGCTTAAAAAGGCTGGGACTGATAGCATGGTGTTGATGGAATTGCAACACAGAAGTTAGCTCTAAAGTTACAATTTGGTTAAAAAATCTTAGCCTTTTGTGAGCCTGTATAGCAACCATCTTACCTTAGAATTTTCCAATATTGTTTTATAGGAACATGGATTTAGAGTTGGGGCAGCTAGGTAACACAGTGGATAGAGCTCTGGACTTGCAGTCAGAAAGACTCATCTTCCTGAATTCAAATCTGTTTTCAAGCATGTGTTACCTGTGTAACTGACCTTGGGAAACTCATTAAACTGTTTGCTTCAGTTTCCTCACCTGTAAAATGAGCTACAGAGGGGCAAACCACTCCAGTACTTTTTGCCAAGAAAACCATAAATGAGGTCACAAATATTCAGACACAACTGAAAAATAACTGAACAACAGCAAAGATTCAGAGCTAAGAAAACATAAAGGCCATCTAATCCAATCCATTCATTTTTGGATAAAGAAGCAGAGAATCCCAGAGGTTAAGTGACTTGTGTAGGGTCACTAGGATAATAAGGGCTATAGCCTGGACTTCAATCTAGTGTCTAACTCCAAAGCCAGTTCTGTTTCCATTGTACCAAACATGATTGTTCATAGGATTGTAGACTAAGAATTTTATGGGATCTTGGAGTCCATTGAGTCTAATCCTTTTATTTTACAGATGAGTTGGTGAGGCTCAGAGAGATTGAATGACTTTTGGCAAAAGGTGGTAGATTCAGGATTTGAACCTATTTTCTTTGACTCCAAATTGTGAGCACTTTCCATTGTGTTAGGCTCTCTCAAGGTCATAGTTGTACTGTGTGTTTTGCTTTTGCCAGAGGCCATTCTGTACCATATTATATGGAGATAAAAGGTACTAGAAATATATGTGTTCTTCCTCTGATATTTGCATTGGATGTATCAGACCAGGGGCATCTAAGTGGTGCAGTGGATAGAGTGCTGGATTTGAAGTCAGGAAGGCTCATCTTTTTGAGTTCAAATCTGGTCTCAGACTCAATAGCTGTGTGTTCCCAGACAAGTCACTTGATCCTGTTTACCTCAGCTTCTTCAACTGTAAAATGACCTGGAGAAGGAAATGGCAAATGACTAGAATATCTTTGCCAAGAAAACTCCAAATGGAGTCACGAGGAATTGGACATAACTGAAATGATTGAAGAATTAACCTTATTATACATGCATCTTTTCTCAGTTTGTTGAAAGGGCAAACTACTCAAATATCTTTGCCAAGAAGTGACAGAGTCAGACACTACTGAAAAGATTGAACAACAAAGTACCAGAACAGGCAGTAAAATGGTAGAATGCAGAACATAGTTTGCACAGGTGGAGTATGTGATAATGGTGCTGAGGTCATGGGTAGGATTCTCATGTAGTTCTGTGCCATGAATTGTTCAGCCAAGAGAGAGGTGAGAGACTTGTACTCTGTCATGCTCAAAGTATTATGTTTAGTTAAAGAATTCACTTTTCAGAAAGACATTTGAAAAACAAAGTTAAAATGATGAAAACCAGGTTAGTTAGGGGACTGAAAACCATGTTGTAGGATTTTTTGATCAAAGGAACTTTTCCCTTTATATTTATATATATTTATATTCCTAAATATTTAGCTTAAAGAGAATACTTAGGGAGAGACATCATAACAACTTCAAGTGCTCAGGGGACTGTAATATGGAAGAAATATTACACTTATTCTGCTTGTTCCCATTTTGGCTCCAGGACTAGGATCAATGGGCAGAATTTTCAGGGGGACCTTCAGGAGTAGCTAGGTGGCACAATGGGTAGAGCCTTTCATCAGAAAGACGTGAGTTCAAATCTATCCTCAGACACTTAATAGTTGCATGATCTTGGGCAATCTTGTTTACCTAATTTTTCTCAACTATAAAATGGAATAAAAATAACACCTAGCTCCCAGGTTTGTCAGGAGGATTAAATGAGATAATTTAAAAATGTTTAGCATAGTGCTTGGTACATAATAGGTAATATATAAATGTTAATTATTATTATTTACAACATAGTCTAGTGTGAACTTGTCCATTGCTTCCTAATGCTTGAATTTTTTAAATTAAAGTTGTTTGTTTGTTTTTTTTATTTATAGGACCTAGAAATTCTGAAATTTGGCTACGCTATTTCTGGGTGTTTTCAGGGTAGGTTTCTTTATTTGCCAGTGCCTGGAACATAGTAGATGCTACCAGAATATTAGTTAGTATTCAGTTGTTTTTTCAATAGTGTCTCACTGTGCCTCTTTTCTTCTGTTTTCCTAGAAAAGATATTAGAATAGTTTGTCATTTCAAAGACAGTAAACATCTGAGGCTAGATTTGAGACTTGATACTCTATCCACTGAGTAATCGAGGTGCCCTTAGCTATTATTAAATGGTAGCTATTATTTTGTTTTGATATAAGGAAAACATTCTGACCATTAGAACAGTCCAAAAGTTGAATGAGATTCCTCCAGAGTTGTCCAGTTTTCTTTCATGGGACATCTTCAAGGGGAAGTTAAATGATATTACTAAGTAGGTTAAAGAAAACTTATTCTTGTTTAAGTTTGGGTTGGACTAGATGACTTCTAAGGCTCTTTCAACCCTGAAATTCTAAGAACACTGATTGACCCTATAAACATTAGAGAGTTATGAGAAAAGCTCTTCATAGTTATTGTTGTGATGGTGGTGGTGGTGGTAGTGATGGTGATGATAAAGGTCATATTAAGATATATTTAGGATGATATCTCTACTCCAGCTGAGTCAGGGATCTAAATGTTTCCAGTTGGCTCAGGGCATAAAGCCCAGATGATATGAAAAAAGACAAAAGGCTGGATTATAAATAATTTAGGATATTGTTTAGGTAGCTTATATTATTATTTTAAAAGTTAATAAAATGTTAAAAATTAAGTAATGTATTTAGAGGAGGGATGGTGTCAAGTTCTACCTTTTTGCTGTGTCTTCCCCCAAACTGAGCAGACTTTCTTTCAAATGCCTGGGAATGATGAGAGGATTTACTGGTGTCTAAGTAGAGGCCATATAAATGCATTATTTGGGTGAAAGGAAAGCTGCTATGGTGTTGAAAGGAAAAGAGATAATGGGATATTTTGCTTTTCATTATCTGCTGAGAAAAGATGGGGCATAAAATGCTTCAAAGTCTTGGAGTTTGCTATGTTTGCTATTAATGAAAGAAGATCTAGAAACCTAAAGAAAAACCACTTCATCTCTCTAGGTCTCAATTTCTTTATCTGTAAAGTAGGGGCTTAGCATATGTCTAACAAATAAACAAAATGAATTATATAACTATATAGTGGAGTATTTCAGTGCCATAAAATGGCAAATATGAAGGAGAGAAGGCATATATTTATATGAAGTGATGCAGAGTGAATAAAATAGAAATTGAAATAATATGCAAATTAACAAAAATATGTAAACATACTATTGATACTACTAATAGCATATAAGGAAAAGTATAAAAAAATAAGGGGTTGGAAAACAAACTGGGAATTTAAGAATTATTTTTTTAAAGCCAATATAGACATCATAAATAAAATTAAAATCACAGGGCTCCTGATTTTATATTTATTATTTTAAAAATGTTTAGAAAGCAAGGTCCCTGTTTATTTGAATAATGAATTGCTTGAAATGATTGCATTATTTGAATTCATATTTCATATTTCCATTCAGCTGGAACAAGTTATGATATTTTACATTATTATAACTTTGAATTGTTTCTATTCAAATATATGCAACCACTTCAGGGGATTCATTATTCTTACTAATTGGGACTTGACTTTATTGGAATGTCTGTTTTTTGTTGATGGTTACTAGCTAGCTTATGATTTTTTAAAAAAAGCTGGAAAAATTACATGGAAGATTAAATGGTTTCAATTCTTTTAATAATATGTTTTCACCAAATTCATTCAGAAACAATTTTTAACATTGTTTTCTGACATTTTACAATCCAAATTCTCTCCCTCTCCCCCCATCTCTTCCCTTACCAGTGTGGCAAGCAATATATGTAATACCCATTCATTCATGCAATATATATTTCCATATTTGTCATGTTAAAGACACATATTGCACATTCAAGAAAAAAAACTCATGAAGAAAATAAAATGAATGTTTCTATTCATCAGTTTCTTCTATGATGGCAGATAACTTTTTTCATCACAAGTCTTTTAGAGTTGTCTTAGATCCTTTCATTGCTGATAATAGTTAAGTCATTCACAGGTGATCATTAAACAATATCAATGTTACTGCATATAGTGCTCTCCTGGTTCTACTCACTTCACTTCACAACAGTTCATATAATTCTCTCTAGGTTTTTTTTTAAATGGTAGTATTCCATTAATATAATATATCACAACTTGTTTAGCCATCCTCTAAATGATGAACATCCTCTCAATTTCCAATTCTTTGCTACCATGAAAAAGAGATGCTATAAATAGTTTTGTACAATTACATCTTTTCCCCTTCTCTTTGATGTTTTGGGCATATATACCTTGTAGTAGTATTACAGGTCAAAGGGTATGCACAGTTTTATGGTCCTTTGGGTGTGGTTTCAAACTGCTCTCCAGAAGGATTTATCAGTTTACAGTTCCATCAACAGTTGGTTAGTATCCTAGTTTTCCCACATCCTCTCTAACATTCATCTTTTTTTTTTGAGGGAGGTGGTAGGTGGGTCAGATTACTTGATTTCTAAAGATTTTTTAGTTCCATTATTTCTGAAAAGTAAAAACAATGGGAACAGGCCCTGAAAAAATAAAAACTGATGTGACAAGTCAAGTCAATTCTATCTTTCATTATTAACAATTAATGGTCTGAATAATCATTAACATAAAACTTAAATGGATTTTTGGTGAAAAGATATTGTGATAAAAATTTTACTGATAATCTTGTTTAAAAAATTAAGAGTAGTCTTCTGGGCTAAGATGGCCGCAGAGTAGAATCAACGGTCTTCTTCTCCTCACCACTGAGTGATATAAAGCACCTCAAAAGGGCAAAAATCAAAATCAGATAAGGGAGAAGGCTCTACCATAGGGCACAGCCTTGAAGGTAGGAAGGATTTGGGCATTTCCACACTATAAGGGGGTAAAACTATACCTATCAAAGCATGAGCTGATCACCCCTCCACCATTCCACCTATGGAGCCAGAGGAGTTAGAGTGAGTGCAAGATATTCCCTAGGTTCTCAGGGGGCTGGATGAGGACACACAGACTTACTGGTAAGATCAGTGAGACTTGTGACATCAGGAGGCTGAGGAATGCAGAGCTTGGGTGCAGAAATAGGTCAGAGAGGAGTTGCCCACAGCAGACATGGGGGAGACTGAAAAATAACCTCAGGGCAAAACCACTCTGTAGATCTATACACAGAGAGCCTTCCCTTCTCACTCAGACTTCTGGCTGGGAAGGGAAGAAAAAACTAATACAACAATGGCCACCAACACCCAAGAACTGTAATCTACAACTACTAAAAAAATGAGGAAAAAACCTCTGACCTGAGATAACTTCCATGGTGAAGAAAAAAACAGCAGACTTGAGAGGAGACAGCAGAGGGTAACCTACAATCAAATATATCTAAACATTCCAAAAAATGGAAATTGATCAAAGCTCTCAAGGAACTTAAATTGGGGTTCAAGAACCAGGAAGAAAGGTAGAAGCTTCACAAGAAAAGTGGAAAATAGTTCAAAAAGAAAATAATTTAAAAGACAGAATCCCCGACTTGGAAAAAGAAGCCCAGAAATCAAATGAAATGATAAGCAAATTGGAGACTAGAGCTGACCTACTAGAAGTCATGAAAAGCAGGATAGACCAAACAGAAAGGAAAACCCAAAAGACCATAGATGAAAACCAGTCTTTAAAGATAGAATTAGGCAAGTAGAAGCTAATGATCTCACAAGACAGCAAGACTTAATAAAGTCAAAAGAATGACAAAATAGAAGGAAACATAAAATATCTCATTGAGAAGACAGCTGAACTGGAAAACAGGTCCAAGAGAAACAATTTGAGAATCATAGGTCTACCTGAAAAACTAGAAATAAACAGAAACCTTGACATCATACTGATATTCTTGAAAAAGAGGCCAAAATAGACATTGAAAGAATTCATAGACCAGCCTCTACATTAAATCCTCAAAAGACAACCCCAAGAAATGTTATTGCCAAATTCAAGAGCTTTCAAGCCAAGGAGAAAAATATCACAAGAAGCCAAAAAAGACAATTCAGATATCAGGGAGTCCCAGGCAAGATTACACAGGATCTGACAGCTTTCATGCTAAAGGGCCACAAGGTTTGGAATATGATATTCAGAAGGGCAAAAGAACTAGATTTACAACCAAGGATCACCTACCCATCAAATCTGACTACATACTTCCAGGAGCAAGTGTGGGCATTTAATAAAATAGAAGATTTCCAAGTATTTGTAAAGAAAAGACCAGAATTTAATGGAAAATTTGATGTCCAAATACAAAATTCAAGAGAAACATGAAAAACTAAACAAGAGAAGAAAAAATATTTTAAGGGCTTCAGTAAAGTCAAATTGTTTATATTACTATATAGAAAAATGATATTTGAAACTCTCAAAAACTGTATTCAATATCATACTAGTTTGAAGACTTTTTCATTGGTAGAAGTTGGGGCACTAAGTGGTTTAAGATGATATGTAGAAAACAGAAAAGGAGAGAAATAGAAGATGGCACCAAGAGAAACTTGAAGGAATAAGAAAAATAGGATAAATTATACCACATAAGAAGGCACATGGGAAGGGGAAGGGAAGAATATAATTATAAAAAAGAGGGAAAGGGAGTGCTAATAGGTAATACTTAAACCTTACTCTCAGTGGAATAAATTTTGAGAGGGAAGAGCATCTAGAACCATTAGTGTATTGAATTATATCTTACCCTACAGGAAAGTTGATAGGGGAAAACTAAGGGAGGGGGAGAGTGGGTTCAGGGACTACAAAAAGGAAGGAAAGGGGGGGAGGAAATATAATATACCCTAAAAAAAAGTGAAAGGGGAATAAGATGGGAGGTGGTGGGAAGGGAAGAAAAATAAGGGTGGTGATAAGTAGGCCTGATTAAAAGCAAAACACTGGTATAGAAGGAAATAGTAAAAGAAGAAAGGGCAGGATTATGAGAGGAAATCAAAATGATAGGGAATACACAGGTGATAATCATAACTCTGAATGTGAATGGGATGAACTCACCCTTAAAATGGAAGCAAAGAACACGGTGAATTAGAAACCAAAATCTTACCATATTTTGTCTACAAGAAATAGACATGAGCCAGGTAGACACACACAGGGTAAAGGTAGAAGTTTGGATCAAAATCTATTGGGTATCAACTGAGAAAAAGAAGGCAGGAGTCACAATCATACTTGACAAAGCCAAAGTAAAAATAGATCTGAATAAAACATCCTGATAAAAGGTAGTATAGACAATGAGGAAATAGTAGTACTCAAAATGTATGCACCAAATGGTATAGCATCCAGATTTTTAAAGGAGAAACTATTGGAGCTTAAGAAGGAAATAGATAGTAAAAATATACTAGTGGAGGACCTGACCTTCATCTATCAGATCTAGATAAATAAAACCAAAAAATAAATAAGAAAGAGGTAAGAGCTGTGAGTGAAATCTTGGAAAAATTAGATTTAATATATGGAGAAAAATAAATAGGGACAAAAAGGAATATACCTTCTTTTCAGCAGCACATGGTACATTCATAAAGATTGACTATGTGCTAGGGCATTAAACTTCAAAAACAAATGCAAAAAAAGCAGAAATAATAAATGCAAACTTTTCAGATTATAATGCAATAAAAATAATAATTAATAAGGATACATGGAGAGGTAAATAAAAAATTAATTGGAAATTAAATAATGTGATTCTCCAAAAATGGTTGGTTAAAGAGCAAATCATAGAAGCAATTAATAATTTCATTTGAGAATGACAAAGAGGAGACATCATATCAAAATCTATGGGATGCAGGAAGATCCTGAGTGCAAATATTAAAAAATCAGAAAGGGAAGAGGTCAATGAATTGGGCATGTAAATTAAAAAAATTAGAAAGAAAACAAATTAAAAATCCCAAGATAAAAACTAAATTATAATTACCAAAAAATAAAGTAGAAATTAATAAAATTGAAAGTGAAAGAACTATTGAATTAATAAATAAGACTAGGAGCTGGTACTTTGAAAAAACAAATAAAATAGATAAAGTACTGGTTAATCTAATTAAAATAAGGAAAGAAGAAAACAAAATTAACAGTATCAAAGATGAAAAGGGTGACTGTACCTCTAATGAAGAGGAATTAAGTTAAGTACTAAGAATGATTTTCCCCAATTATATGGCAATAAAAATGGTAATCTAGGTGATATGGATAAACATTTACAAAAATATAACTTTCCTAGATTAACAGAACAAATAGAATATTTAAATGATCCCATGTCAGGAAAAGAAATTGAACAAGTCATCAAAGAACTCCTTAAGAAAAAATCCCCAGAGCCAAATGGATTCACAAGTGAATTCTATCAAACATTCAAAGAACAACTAATTCCAATACCATACAAACTATTTGATAAAATAATCAAAGAAAGAGTTCTATCAAATTCCTTTTTTTATGACACAAATATGGTACTGATTCCAAAGCTGGGCAGACCAAAAACAGAGAACTATAGAAAAATTTTAATGACATAAAATGAAAAATCTTAAAAAGAATACTAGCAAAAAGATTCCAGCAAGTGATCACAATGTTTATTTACTATAATCAGGGGATATTTATACCAAGAATGCAAAGATAGTTTAATATTAGGAAAACCAAGCACCTAATGGACCATATCAACTGATAAACTAAAAGAAACCACATGATTATCTTGATAGATGCAGAACATGCCTTTGAAAAATATAACACTCATTCCTATCAAATACACGAGAAAGTATAGGAATAGAAGGACCTTTCTTAAAAAAAATACTAAACAGTATATACATTTTAAAAAATAATATTTTATTTGATAATTTCCAAGCATTATTCATTAAAGACAAAGATCATTTTCTTTTCCTCTCCCCCACCCCCATAGCTGATGTGTAATTCCACTGGGTATCACATGTGTTCTTGATTTGAACCCATTGCCATGTTGTTAGTATTTGCATTAGAGTGTTCGTTTAGAGTCTTTCCTCTGTCATGTCCCCTCAACCGCTGTAGTCAGGCAGTTGTTTTTCCTTGGTGTTTCTACTCCCACAGTTTGTCCTCTACTTATGGATAGTGTTTTTCTCCTAGATCCCTGCAAATTGTTCAGGGACATTACACCGCCAGTAATGGAGAAGTCCATTATGTTCGATTATACCACAGTGTATCAGTCTCTGTGTACAATGTTCTCCTGGTTCTGCTCCTTTCGCTCTGCATCACTTCCTGGAGGTTGTTCCAGTCTTCATGGAATTCCTCCACTTTATTATTCCTTTTAGCACAATAGTATTCCATCACTAACATATACCACAATTTGTTCAGCCATTACCCAATTGATGGGCATCCCCTCATTATCCAACTTTTGGCCACCACAAAGAGCACAGCTATGAATATTCTTGTACAAGTCTTTTTCCCCATTATCTCTTTGGGGTACAAAACCAGCAGTGCTATTGCTGGATTAAAGGGTAGACTTTCTTTTATCACCCTTTGGGCATAGTTCCAAATTGCCCTCCAGAATGGTTGGATCAGTTCAGAACTCCACCAGCAATGAATTAGTGTCCCCACTTTGCCACATCCCCTCCAGCATTCAATACTTTCCATAGCTGTCATGTAAGCCAATCTACTAGGTGTGAGGTGATACCTCAGAGGTGTTTTGATTTGCATCTCTCTGATGATAAGAGATTTAGAATACGCTTTCATGTGCTTATTAATAGTTTTGATT